>NW_015386967.1:81617-199443 GCF_001527695.2 Protobothrops mucrosquamatus
GGACCTGACCTAGGGTGGATTTTATACTGGGTTTTTTAGGAATTTGGAAGACGCAACTTTAAATTTGGTTTAATTCGGTTTTAAGGGGGGGATTGTATATATGTTTTGGTTTTAAGTATGTTGTGCGCCGCCCTGAGTCCCGTCGGGAGAAGGGCGGCATATAAATTAAATTAAATAAATAAATAAATAAATAAATAAAGTTACAGTTATAATGGACTCAACTGTCAGGACTTTGAATCTGGTTCATAAGTACTCTTTTGGGGGTCAGTTGTAACTTCAGATGCTTGCCAAGTGACCAGTGGTAAATCAAGGACTATATTGTCACTAGTGTGCTGGACCAGCTATAGCAGCGGTTCTCAACCTATGGGTCGCGACCCCATTTGGGGTCAATCGACTATTTCATGGGGGTCGCCAAGCAAGGCTGTCTGCCATTTTTTTCCCCTTTTCCGGCGGGTGCCTTACCTCCCTTGGGCTGGGCCAGCTGGTGGTCGGCCTGCTCCGTCTCTGCCGCTTGCCAGCTACGCCTCGGCCGGCGCAGGGGGCGGAACCACGCATGCGCAGCGCTCCCGGGCAGGGAAAGTCCTTGACTTACGACCGGTTGGGTAGTCCTCGACTTATGACCAGTTTAGTCCTCGACTTATGACCGGTTTAGTCCTCGGCTTACGACCGGTTTAGTCCTCGACTTACGACCAGTTGGGGGTCGCGGCATTAAAAAGGTTGAGAACCACTGAGCTATAGACATTTTGATGCCCTAAGCAAGTCATTGAGGCCTTTGAACTATGGTGCTGGAGAAGACACCTGCGAGTCCCTTGGACTGCAAGGCATTCAAACCGGTCAGTCCTAGAAGAGATCAACCCCAACTGCTCTTTAGAAGGCCAGATCCTGAAGTTGAAACTCAAATACTTTGGCCACCTAATGAGAAGGAAGGACTCCCTGGAGAAGGGCCTAATGCCGGGAAAGATTGAGGACAATAGAAGAAGGGGACGACAGAGAATGAGGTGGCTGGATGGAGTCACTGAAGCAGTAGGTGTGAACTTAAATGAACTCCAGAAGATGGTAGAGGACAGGAAGACCTGGAGGAACGTTGTCCATGGGGTCGCGATGGGTCGGACACGACTTCGCAATTAACAACAACAACAAAGCAAGTCATATCCTGGCACCTCCTATGGTTTAGCTCATTGCCTGATTTTGCCCTCTTGTTTCTTTTTTTTCTTTGACTTAGGAGCCTTACACTTAAGATTTTCCAGTCCCAATTTGTTTCTCAGATATTTTTACACCATGGCAGCTTAAATTTTCCATCTTCATTATGTGTGTGGTTTTTTTTTCTATAGAGTCAAGAGAGAAATAGTCTCCCTAGGGGTCAAAAATTCAGAGAATGATAATGCTCAGATAAACTAAAGAAGTCTTTTTTAAAAAATGTTCCATTCTGTTCGGATTGCAAAATATTTTCCCTTTTATATATTGGTGTATTATGGCAAGAAAACATTCTTCAGATATAGGTTATAAAGCTGATTTGTTTGCTTTTTATTGCTTCCTTTGGAATGGGAAATTGCTCCAACAATTGTAGAATGGAAAGCCAAGAGTACAAAAGAGATAAATTAGAATCAGGGAAAGAGTTAGGTAAAGTTGACTAATGTCAATTTGTTTATAATAAAAGATTCTAACTTTTCTGAGTGGATTTTGTATTTGTAATTCAAAAGATCTCTCCCTTTCCCCCAATTATTCAGCTGATAGGTATAGAATAAAGTTTTTTCTTATGTTCTAACTATGGTCAATACCACTAACTACCTTGGGAAAATATACAAATTACATTTTGCTTCTGTTATTCAGCTATATTTTTCCCTTTCCTTTCAGATTCATCCCTCTTCTATCTTTCGAAATGACACAGATGAGTTTTTTAAAGTAAGAGCATTATTGAGTAATAGGTTCCTTATTTGTAATATTTATTTATAGCGCTGTTACATAGAATACTTGATGAATTCAGGATACACATCATTTTCTTTGATGTAAAAAGTGTTTAGTACAGATTTAATTCCATTTATTTTCAGGTTAGTTGAGTTAGAATTGGTGATGGCGACTATTTGAACTCCGTTAGTCAATGTTAGATGTGAAATAGGGTGGAGTTGAACATTTAGGCCAAGGGTCTTCAAACTTGGCCCTTTTATGACTTGTGGATTTCAACTCCCAGAATTCATCAGCCAGCGTGCCTGGCTGAGGAATTCTGGGAGTTGAAATCCACAAGTCATAAAAGGGCCAAGTTTGAAGACTCCTGATGTAGGCTGAATCTTAAGAGCAAAAGTAAACAGAACTAAGTAAACAGAACTGCTGTTTTAGTGCAAAATATCCTTGTGAGTGATGAGTGCAAGAATGCTTTCCGTGCTCATTTTTCTATTTACCCTCATACATATAAACCTAACTCCCCAATAGGTTTCCCTAGCCAGAATATATCATTGGAAACAAATCATGTAAAAATAGAGAAAAAGAGATTGTGAGAATAGGAGGAACTATCAATTCACTTCGCGTGCCTTGTTGGTTCTCAAAAATTACTGCCCATTTTATATAGGATTGGAGCAGCTCTACTTTAAATATTATTCCCACAGATATTGGGTCCTTTATGTCTTTGACATCTGTATATCAAAACCATCTCTCTCTCTTTTTTTTTAGTTCTGTGAATTAAATGCCTTTGGAATTAACTGATGTGAGACTCTCTTTTCTATCTCTTTCAAAGTATCATGGGATGACAGGGCTGAAAATAGATGAAGGCAGTTCATTGCCTAGAAAAAACAAGATGGGAACTGTATCTTTAAGAAGCCAAAGAGAGCCGAGAAAAAATGTACCTTCCTCCAAGAAAATGGAAGTTCTGCAAGCAGACTCCAGTATTCTGGTATGTTCCTGTTGAATTTGCATTTCCAGTGGGGAAGATGTCACCGTCTAGAATTAAAGTTCCCAGCAGCTTTAGATTAGACCAGGGGTCTCCAAACTTGGCTGCTTGGCTGGCTGAGGAATTCTGGGAGTTGAAGTCCACAAATCTTAAAGCAGCCAAGTTTGAAGACCCCTGGATTAGACTATCCAGGTAGGGTTCCATCTCTAGCTTAAAGTTTAATGTCAGGTGAATTTTGAAACATTTTTAAAACCAGAGGTTTGAGCATTTCAGATTTATTGGATGTTTATTATTATTAGTTACTTTATGACAACAATAAAAATAGTAAAGCTGTAGGAAATATTTGTGATGGAATGTAGTAAGCAAGTGGACCCCAGGAGGGAGGGAGTGTATTCCTAAGAGTAAGAGGCAACTCAGCCCAGATCTTATGTGTGAAAGAAAGAGGGTGAAGACAGCCCTTCACTAATAATTCCCAGAGTATATGGTGTATATATATATATGCAGATAGTAGAGTATTCAGTCTGGCAAGATTCTGTCTACAGATGTGAAAGCAATAAAGAACTCAGCTGGGAGAAATCACCATGTGCTATTCTTGGTTTGGGGGCCTGACAATAATGTGCACTTAATTCTGAAAGAGGTTTTAAAATGACGGATTTCTTCAATGATGTCCACCGATTTAATATCTATCAACAAAAATAGATAAACAATAAGCAATAAACAATATAGAACGTTAATATTTCAAGTGTTTGTTTTCAGGGCGACAGTCTTTCCTTTCCAAATAGATGCAGACCAAACTTGAAGGGTCTCTTGTATTTTGAAGAAAACGTACAGAAGATGTTTCTGTGCAACGGTACTGCCTGGACATCATGGAACTACTCAAACAAGGTAGGGATCTCTTTTTCCTGTGTCTGTATGTTGTTGTTTTTTTAATTCACCACTCGCAAAAAAAATGGTTTATAGCTGATAAGGAACACAGAAAAGGGCAGAAAGGAATCTGGTTGTCCCTATGTCTGGAAAGGGAACACCTTGTACTCAGGGTGCTTAACGTTCGAGAAGTGTAAATACCAGCGAAGCCAAATGGTATTGTAACAATTTGATCCCCACATCTGACTTTGAAGGGAGAAAAATGTAAACACACTCATTATCAGCATGCTTGAGAATGCTGCAATTTATGGAAACATACAGTTTGTGGATCGAAGGCCATTCATTGATACAACAAAAGTTATAACTCCAGGAAGATATATGTCACGAGGGAGCAGTTGTGGCATGCTATAAGGAAGATGGTCTAGCGCAGGGGTAGGCAACCTTGGCTCTTTTATGACTCGTGGACTTCAACTCCCAGAATTCCTGAGCCAGCCATGTTGAAGTCCACGAGTCATAAAAGAGCCAAGGCTGCCTACCCCTGGTCTAGCAAGTAAGGTTATTGTGGTAAGATATATTGAATGTACATTACGAGAACAAGCAAAGGCAGAAATAGTCACTCCAGTGACTTAATTATGAGCAGGTAGAAGGCATACATTGTAATAAAAAAAATCCTTCCCCACATGGTACAGGAAGGAAAATAAAAAATTGAGCTTTTGAGTGGTAGTGTACTGTATTCAGGAATACTTATTACTGCCAAGCAATAGGTGGCATTTGTGTTTCGTTTATATGCAGATGCCCTCAGGAATTGAAATAGTAGCCAAATTCATAATTTAGAACAGAAATGACCTGTTATAACGTTCGTATCTTTCCCGAGCCCAATTCTGAAAGGAGTCAAACACTTCCTTCAAGGTGGACAATTTAGCAGGTCATTCTGAACTAAAAAAATGCTTTATTCTAGGATATTAAAATGAAAACCTGTCAGTCAGGATGGACCTATCATGATGGAAGATGCTATATCCTAATCACTGACCCAAAAGCCACATGGGCAATTGCTGCCCAAACGTGCAAGAAAAGGTAAGAAGAGCCTCATTTGTACATAGCTTTATTTATTTATTTGACATTTATCCCGCCTTTATTATTTTATTAGTAACTCAAGGTGGTGAACATACATAATACTCCTTCCTCCCCTTATTTTGCCCACAACAAACTGTGAGGTGGGTTGGGCTGAGAGAGAATGACTGGCCCAAAGTTTCCCAGCTGGTTATTCATGGCAAAGGCAGGACTAGAACTCATAGTTGCCTGGCTTCTAGACTTTTCATAATGACTAAAAGCAGTCAGCCCACTTTTTAAACTAACCACGGTTTGGCTTATCACAATTGGAAGACAGGATAAAACAATGGGACATTTGGCAGGAGGATGTTTTTCAGAAGTATGTCTGAATCATCCAGGTCAGGGTTGAATTGAAGAAGCTTCTTGGATGAGAAGCAAAATGTTTTCAAAGAAAAAACAAGAAAGTTCAGTTGCCTTTTAGGATTTCAGAAGTATGTCAAATCTAAGTCTTCTAGCTAGAAGAAATGTTCTTGGGAGACTAGCTCAATAAACTCTGTTTTATTAGTGTATTAAACAAATAAGAAGAATCATTCCAGTTCAAAGTAAATGGATTTATGATGAGATATTTTAAGGCAATAAAGTTAAGTCCTATCTATAAACTTTTCCTGTAGAAGAGGCATTTGTATACATATTACACACACACACACACACATTTATACCTGCAAACAAAAACATTTTTCTTTTTAAATAATTACTTACTGAAGAGTTGAATAATACATAACCAACCAAGAAAAATACGTATTCTAATCGCTTGAAAGTATTCAGCCAACTTGGGCTGAATTTATGAAAATTAAGTTTGAAACAGTTAGAACATCTTTGTACATGATTAAGACACCATACAATTAATCTTCACTTAACAACTGCTTGAAGTTACAACGGACTCCCAAAAGGTATTTATGACCTGGGTTTGAAGTTCTGATGGCCACAGCCCTCCTTCACTCCTTCACACATACTTGGGTCCTTGGCAACTGGTCCATCTGTACACCTGTTTTCAGTGACCTGTGAATACATGATTACGATTTTTTATTTTTGCTGATTTCTGACATTTACTTCTGGTTTTTGGAAAAAAAACCATCTATTGGATAAAACATATTTACTTAATGACCGCTGCATCTGCTTAACAATTGCCAAGAAAAGGTCATAAAATTGGGCATGCTTACATGCTGGCCTGCTTAACCAGTGCAATGACTTATGGCCATAATCCCAGGCACAATTATGGTCCTAAGTCGAAGGCTATCTGTAGAGCAGTGTTTCTCAACCTTGACAATTTTAAGGCATGTGGACTTCAACTCCCAGAATTCCACAGCCAGCATTGCTGGCTGTGGAATTCTGGGAGTTGAAGTCCACATGCCTTAAAATTGTCAAGGTTGAGAAACACTGCTGTAGAGCATGTTAAAATTTCAGCATGCTTAGATGAAATAAACTGTTGGTGCTTATATATAAAATGTATTTGTAGAGAGAGGGGCATGCAGAAAACTTTTTGAAGATGCCCTTTCGAAAAGAATTCCTAAAACTCTTTTTAATGACTCCCAGTCTTGGTGTCTATGGTTAAACTACAAGTAATTAGTGCATTTATTATATCTTGATGAGTGAGTGGTGTCAGGGCATAGTGTTGAAGATGCTCTCCTCCTACTATGAAGGTTGAGAGTTCAATCCTAGGTAGCGACAGATGTTTCTCTATCAGGGTGCAAAGAGAAAATATCCGTTCTGAACTCCTCATAGGCATCAGGAAGGGCATCTGGCCAGTAAAAGCTTAACTCCATTCGGTTACCCTGACTCTATCCAAAATTAAGGGATTACAGGATTGTATAATAATAATAATAATAATTGATGAGTAGCAGGTACTGTATCTCCCCTGAGTCTAAAAAATTGTCTTATTTCTAGATACCATGGCCATTTAATTAGTGTGGCTTCCAAATCACACATGCACTGGCTCTGGAACTTCAGTGGAAAAAGACCTTTTTGGATTGGTATGTATTCTTACAACTGTCCGAAATTTCTCTATGAAAGATGCAGAATTCTACAATACAAGGAATCCACCAGAGATAGTCCTTACCTCACAACCATTCATTTGGTGACCCTCACAAAGCTACACTTCCCAAAAAGGGATGTACAACTGGTCCTTGCACTTTACGACCAATGCAGCATTTCCCATGATTATGTGATCAACTCCCTTGCTTAGCCACAGAAATTTTGGTGTCAGTTGTTGTCATAAGTCGAGGACTGCCTGTAAGCATCCCTCACAGATGGCCATTTAGCGTCTAGCAAAGGAGAATGCCCTACCTCCCTAGGAAATCTGTCCCATTGTGGAATAGCTCTTACCATTAGGGTTTTTTCATGAAGTTCAAGGAAAATCCGTTTCCCAGTCACTTAAATCCATTGTTTCTCTGTATCAACTCTGAACAATTTTGCCCATCTTCTAAACCATTGTCACCAACCTTTCTCAGTTGGCGGACCGGAGGGAAAGGGAGGGGGAAGCATTTTACACGCGCGCATGTGGGCACGGGGCCGTGAGCACACGCGTGATACAAACGGGGCGTGATACTTGCTAAACCTGCGTGATACTTGCTAACCCTGCCCTGTTCTTGTGCAGTGCAGCGCCCTGTTTCCACGCCCTGGTGGAGTTTCATTTTTGTGTGGCGCGGCAGCATCCTGTTTTCGCGCCCCATGCCAGCATCCTGTTTTCACGCACCAAGGCACAGCAGCAGCCCATTTTTGCACCCCGCATCCACAGTGCTAGCACTGTGGGGGGAATGTGCGCACACACGTGCACGCACTGGCCAGCCTGTCCAGTGGCCAGCAGGCCATGGCCCACTACCAGGCCACGGCCCGCAGGTTGGGGACCCCTGTTCTCTCTCTGTAACCTTTTTTTCAAATTACAGATATCCAATACACTAACCATTATTGGTATGTTTTTCCTTTCACGACTCTTATCATCTTGGTTGTTTTGTTTTGAACGTGCTCCAGTTTCCCAATATCCTTCCTAAAAGCAGTGTGCAGAATTTGGTACAGCATTCTAGGTGTGGTCTGACCAATGGACAATAAATCGTGACTAAATTCTATTGATACAGTAACAAGGATTAAATATTATTACAATGTTTAGGTGTGTGATACTGCACATGCAAGTACACTTACAATAAAACATTTTCATAAGCAATACCTCTTAGTCCATCTAAGTCTTCCTGAGAGGTCGGGGAATGTAAATTCCTGTTCAGTTTTCTGACTTACACTTCTATCCTTGGGACACTTGGTAATTTGACCAAATCTACCAACTACTTCCATACTCCCACCAACACTGACAGGGCAAACCACTAGTATATAAAATGAGAGCAAACTCCCACTCCCGTGTGATTTGGAAGCCACACTAATAAACTAATATGTTTATTCAACAACTGATGATGTTACCTATTTTGGTAATGAAACATCTGCAAGAAAACAACCAAGGATCCCATGCTTCATTTTTTCTGGTGTTTTTCCTTTGTGTCCTAAAACAAAGGTCCCCAACCCCTGGTCCATGGACCAGTACCGGGCCGCGGCATGCCAGCAACCGGTCCACACAAACAAGCAAAGCCCCATCCATGGGATGCAGGCAGCTCAAAAACCCACACACTCTCCAGTCCACAGAAAAAGTATTCTCCACAGAACCGGTCCCTGGTGCCCAAAAGATTGGGGACCTCTGTCCTAAAAGCTAATGGAAAGATGGCTCTCAGTTAGATGGTAGAAAAGCACCAATCAGAAAATAGGTATGATCAGTTGCAGCAGTTCCTTGCAATTAAATCTTCAGACATTTCTCTAGTCTAAATACCAGCAGAATCTATTTTCACCACAAAATGTAATCTTCCTTGTTCATGGAACAAATTTATTGTTGGAAGAGAAAAAAAAACCTGGAAATTATTCGAAAATCTGTGACATGGAAGATCAGATAGAACAAAAAGAAAACTTGGTTATTGTAGAAGGGATACCTGAAGTGCTAATAATATGTTTATTCAAGATTAAATTGGATTATAGTAATTGTAAATTAGTAAAGCTTAAAAACAGGATTTGGATTTATATAAATCAGTGGTGGCGAACCTATGGCACGGGTGCCCGAGGCGGCACTCAGAGCCCTCTCTGTGGGCACGCGTGCTGTCGCCCCAGTCCTAGGCCTTCAGCTGAATTTTATAAAACTTTTTCACTTTAGGCTTCCACGCCGTGTGCAGAAAAAAAAAGGTTCAATCAATCAGTCAATTTCAACTTTTCGCGGAGAAAAAAAAGAGATCTTGCAAAGTTGGAATTGATTGATTGAACTTTTTAGTCCCATCCAGTCTGCCGTTACCACCACAGCCACACCCACCCAATGGGCCACACTCACCCAATGGGCCACACCCATCCGGCACCCGATGATCCATAAGTGGGTTTTGGGTTGCAGTTTGGGCACTCGGTCTCTAAAAGGTTCGCCATCACTGATATAGATGTAATGTAGAAATGGATTAACCTAAATATGTTATACTATTTGAGGGAAATAGAGAGGGAACATTTAATGAATTAATTTGAGTTATATATGTATGATTTTGTCTTTGGATGATTGATTTACCTATCACCACGGTGTTTCTTGAGCACTCTGATGTAAAAATTAAAAGACTAATAAAACTTGTTTATAAATTAAAAAAAAACTTGGTTAAAATGCTTGAATCAGTTGTTCTCAGACGGTCTGCTTATACATGTAATGCATTATAGGTTTGAATGATCAACGAAACCCAGGTCAGCTGGAATGGATCAACAGGGAACGTGTTGCCTTCACAAACTGGAGAAGAGGCCTGCCTCGTCTTTCAAAGCAAAGGAGGAACTGCATTTTAGTACAACAGCAAGGAAAATGGCAAAGAAAAGAGTGCAGGAAGGGCAAAGCGTACAGTTACATGTGTTCCACAAAACTGTAAACAAAACGGATAGCTAGACCCCTTACTTGGTTTTCTATACGGTAAAACTTTTATTTTCAGTCAGTTGGAAGTGTTGATGGAACTTATAAATAGGCAGTTGCTTGGCCCTATTTGAAAAAAATCCCTACTTGAGAAAAGGGTTCAAATGAGATGCAGAAATTTTTTTTCCTGCTTGCCGTCCTATCTGCTCTTGCTCTCCCGTGGTTTGTGATACAATGGCTATGTGTCAAGAATCAAATTCATTAGTTCCAGAACTCATTTCTGTCTCTTTCGAGAGATCCTGTATATGAAGAGGCTAAAAGGTTAATTGGAAAAAGCTCTGAATTGAGCATAGACGTTATATCATATGCTATTCACCATCTTTCTCGGATAAGACATTTCATCCCCCACAACTGTTACAGTTATTTAGGAATTCAGACAAAATCCTGCTCTGCGCTTGGTCAAAGGAAGCTGCTTGCAGATACACTGAGCAAAAAAGTGAACACAGTGCCACTCCATAATGCTCGTGCCCATTTTATAATATATCCGGATGTAAACTTCCAACAAATGTCAAACATTCCCTTAACAAAATTGCATTACGTTATTCTGTGATAAATTTCTATATGTCTATATTTGGGGCAAATGTAGGAGCCGTTGTGGCGCAGTGGTTAGAATGCAGTATTGCGGGTGAACTCTGCCCACAACCAGGAGTTTGTTCCTGACCAGCTCAAGGTTGACTCAGCCTTCCATCTTTCCAAGCTCGATAAAATGAGGATCCAGATGGTTGAGGGCAACATGCTGACATTTGTAAATCACTCAGGAAGTGCTGTAAAGCACTGTGGAATACAAGTCTAAGTGCTATTGCTAAATGTCAAGTGAACTTTCCAATTCTCATGGTAACAAATTCAAATGTGTTCCCTTCAAAATTGACTATGAGTTATGAATATAAATTCTGAAGCATTATAGGATTTCCCTAGCCATCATTGCTAGCTGATTTCCCAACAGAAGCATTTTAACTTTTGCTATCATCCCTGATAAGCTCTAAGCTTTGTTTGCATGTAAATTTCTCTGGCCTCTCTTTGATAATTTTCTTTCCTTCCCTCCATTAACATTGGAGACATTCTGAATGTCCATTCAACTTTTTGCGACTTTGTGATGTGTTGAGACTACAACCAACCTAGACAGGAATTCTGGATGTTGCAGTCCAACACCTTTTGAAGGTGCTAGACTGGGCCAGACAAACCTGAGAATTTATACACATTTCCCAATCCTCTTGTGTGAATGCTTGCTGGGAAGAATTGTACCGCAAATGGGAGGTAGAATTTGAAAACAAAATCCACTTGCACACAAAAAATATATAGGAAGAATATATGTGAAATTCGTACAGACTGGAATGTGCAAAATACACTGGGTAATCTATTTGAGTTATTATAAAAGCCTGCAATTGAATAAATATTTTGACAAATTCTGAAAGGGGAAAAAGAGATATACTAACAAAAACAATTTTTAAAAACTCACTGCAGTTCACTTTGACACGCCAATAATCTCCTAATACACACTTGTATGTAAATCTGAGACTGCTTGTTGGAAAAATAATGTTATTTTTCAAAGTCACGTTTTACCTTCCATTATTCCATATTGATAAATAGGTGAAAATATTTATAAGTATACTGATCCTTTATGGGCACATAGTTCCCCTTTCCCTTTTTAATGGCACTGAAAATAGATTTTTTTTCCTGTGCAATGTGTATTTGGAGAGATAGAATGAATCTAGATAAAATAATACCTTTACTGCTGTAGGTTTAGTTTTATTTGAACTTAAAGGATGCCGATCTACTTTTGTACCTTAAATGGCATGCATTATGTGCTGTTTTCTACTGTAATATCTAAATACAATGTATTAATAAAAATAGCATTGGAGATTGCTGAGAATGTATAATCAATTTTCCAGAAAAAACTTGGTGCTGTGATAATTGATCAAAATATATTGCATCAAAACCTCAAGCTACCCATAGAAAGGGGGGGGGGAGGCAATTTGCAACATAGGCATCATTGCTCCTATCTTTGCCTGGTCTCCTCCCACACACATTACACACACACACACCATGTGGCTTTAGCAGCATTGATTGTCCAGGTGCACGATTGCCATATTCAGTGACCCAAACAATTGCATAGAGTTGTTCTGTTTGTTTAAAAAAAAAAGGAGAGAAGGAAGCGTGGGGGGGCGCAAGTGGGGAGGAATGAGAAGAAAGAAGACAGAGGACATTTCAAGTCATTACCATTTTTCTTCTGTAAATCAGTCCCAACATATTTACAAGAGAGAACCAACAGAGGAGTTCTCTGCCTTAAGTTTACAAGAATGCTTTTTCTTCCAGAATCCTGAAAATGCTTCCTTTCTGGGGCAGTGCAAGTCTCTCTTTTTGTTTTGCTGCTTGATTGTTTTGGGCTACAAGGGAACTTATTTACCTCTTTAATTCTGAAGACAAGAAAAACAGTCTCTTCAACCATTACACCATCTCCTTGCAATGGGACAGAGGCTCTCTTGAGTGACAGAGCAGTAAGCCTTCTAGGATAGGTTTTTTTGTAGGGATGAGAGTAGCAACATTTGTAAAACTCTTCATCCTTTGCATCCAGAGTCTCAATGCAGGTCAGTCTCCTCCCTCTCAGGATGGCTATTCAACAAAGAAAACAACAACTATGCAAATGTATATATTATGTTGGTTTATGTCTCCCAAGGATGTTTATTCATTTCAGTCCACATCCAGCAGAACCAGTTGCAGCAACTTAAATATCCAGATTGAAATCTATAACAAGGACTGAGACAGCCTCATAAAACAATGCAATAGCTTTCTTTGAACTCACTGCTTACCAAGATTGTTATTATCTCTGTTTTCATCCCTGTGTGTTTTATGTGTCCATGAGAATGGAGGCGATCTCTTCTTGCATCCAGCTGTTGAAAAATATATATCATAATAAAATGAAGCATTTAAAGTGACTTTTTTTTAGCTTGTTAAAACCATGTGGTGTCTCAGATGGAAACTGACCTTCCCACTTTTAGAAAAAGCAGTTATGTTTTTTACTTGCCATTATAGAACATGATGCATTTATTTTTTAAAGACGTAGGTTATAGGTCAAGCAACTAGGGGACTGATGGCCAATGCTGTTTTTAGTGTTTTAAGTTGAGAAGAATTATGAAATTATTAAAAATTACACCATAATATGGAAAGACATAGGATCCAATCCTTTCTGGTGAGGTTGTGATTTCAGCTTGAACAGCAATAACTTACAGCCAAACAATCATTGAAAGTTCATATATGAAGACACCATTGAGGCAGTGGTGGGATTCAAATATGTGAACAACCGGTTCTCTGTATGGATGCCGCTTCCGGAAGTCCATTCTGGGCCTGGACAACAAAAAAATTAGCTACCGGTTCTGCCAAACTGGTGCGAACTGGCTGAATCCCACCACTGCATTGAGGTCTATAAACATTCTGGATGCTGTTGATGCAGCATGAGTAAGATACTTTTATCAGTGCTCTTTTCACTTATAAACTGTAAGTGAGATTTGAAAGGCACACCTGCCAGATAGTTAACTTTCCTATTATACATGTCCAGTTGTTAACTTTGGCTTTCTAGAAAAGATGGAATATGAATACTCGGATTTTATTTTACAGAACCTTCATGGCAAATCCATTTCTACAAAAATGGATAAAATGAATTACTACAACTATGGTACACATGGAGTGCCATAGTAGTAGTACCAAGTATAATACCAAGAGTTGACATGGATCTTTCCCTTTTAAACACAGTGCAAGATGGTTGACCCAAACCAATGGGAACATTTTGGGGGGCGTTATCCATGATTTACAAACAGTTCATATGCAAACAAAGTTGAGAATAATACCTACTTATCAGAAGGAAGACAATACTTAAAGTCTACACTCTGGGGACCTGCATGGACTAATATTTTCCCAATTTTTGTTACCTATTGTAAGACTTTAAAACAGTGTTTCTCAACCTTGACAATTTTAAGGCATGTGGACTTCAACTCCCAGAATTCCACAGCCAGCAATGCTGGCTGTGGAATTCTGGGAGTTGAAGTCCACATGCTTTAAAATTGTCAAGGTTGAGAAACACTGCTTTAAAAGAACTACATATTAAAGAGTCTTGCAATAAGTACAGGTTGAACTAGAACATTTCCAAAATCCTAAGTGTTTTAATCATCTGAGTAGTGAGAAACTGACTCATTATTTTATTTAATATTTGCATTTTTCAAAAGGTACATCCTCTATTAGTTTTTACATTCTGTAATTTTTTTTTAAAAAAAAAATCTAGTTAGATCCATTCAAAATGGCATATAACCTGACCAGATATAATCCAGCTGTTATTTTCAAATGATAAACTTTAATCTTACTAAGACATGAAATTTAATTCAAAGCTGTAATGTGTACCTACAAATATAGCATTCTCCATGTTATGGTATTGAATCCTTAATGCCCTATGGTGACTTGGGACCAAATGCATTACCTAAATTAATATCTAGGAATTTCCCCCAATACTTAGACAACAACTAAACTTCTAATTCAAAAAATTCAAAATGACTCTTACTAGAGAAAACAGATGTAACTAGAAATACACATACACAGCAGGACAGGTTAACTTTATCATTGTTAGAGGCTGTAGTTAATGAATGTTAATGGGTGTCACTGATTAGCCTTCCCCTCTGTCTCTTCCCCCCTCCCCTACTCAACAGCTGAAAACGAGTATTTTAGGCTTCCTTTATAAATACAACAATCTTCCTGCTGCCTTTTTTTTTAAACAGAAGGGAATTGAAGGAGAAAGGCAACAACAATGTTTTTACTATTGTTTCAGATATTGTTGGTTTCATGGCTTGGAAAAGCAGAGCAAAGAGAAGAAATGCAACAGAAAAACTCCCTACATATGCTCACTAAGTATTTAGGGGGATTTGAAAGAATTGTGAGGAAACCTGAGGGGCCAGTGGTATCATTGGCAGAAATGAAAATCAAACAACAAGACTTGCCACAAGGACCTCATTTTATTTCCCCAGATACAGTTAAGCAAGAAGTGGCTGATGATTTGGGAGGCTGGGCTTCTGCAAACATAACCCCATCCTCTGTGTATCCAAAACATCCACCTTCTCACCCACAGACTAAGAGAGACGCAGCAGCAGCCTTCAGAAAAGATGCCAAAAAATTCTGGGACCTTTTTAAATTGAAGACCAAGTCAAGATCTGAAGAGGTGATCCTTCCAATCAAGATAAGTGAGATTTACCAGGAGGTTTGCAACATGCTTCCTTTCTCTCAGGTAAATGTCACAAATATAATACTTTCCTACATTTTAATTAGAAACGGGCCCTGCTATACTGCTCAAGAGTTCAAGCTTAGAATAGCCCTGCAAGATAAGCTATTTTCCCCAATTTATAGAAGAAAAGCTAAAATAAGGGCTGTAAAAATTTACACAGCCCCTATGTGAAAAAAAATGTGGATTTTTAAAATATATATTTGTTGGTATCTGATAGCAAATGGATTTTTGCAGCCAAAACTTTGGAGTTTAATTGCAGTTTAAAAAGTGGTTTGCTGGTGTTCTTGGAAATTGTCTGATATTTGAAATATTAACAAGTGTATTAAAAAAACCAGAATATTGATAACTTTGGGCTGGAAATTTCTGCTAGAGTAGACTTCAGGTTTGTTCTACTGAAATTGCAAAAAGCTGAAAATGGGTGTTTGACTCACATTCTGCTGGGGAAAATTTTCAGGGAATTCTTAGGCAATAACCTTGAGTAATTTGTAGAAATCTCTATATTTCAAAGAGCCGGCAAACAGATTTCCCCTTTAAATCTTTCTGCATTTCTAATGATGGTTAAGGCAGTAAAGTTGCGATTTGTTAGTATCTAAAACACTTCTCAAACAATATTACAGGCTTGCACCTAAAGGTTGCAGGGACACATTAGTTTTTATATATCTGGCTATCTTAGTCTAACATAGTACTATGGCAATTGTTTTAATAACAGTGTGTTTCTTTTCAGAGCGTTACACATGAAAATTGTGACAAAGTGGTGATACAAAACAACCTGTGCTTTGGGAAATGCAGTTCTTTCCACGTTCCTGGTGCTGATGATCGCATTTATAGCTTTTGTTCCCACTGCTTGCCCACCAAATTCTCCATGAAGCAACTGAAGATGAACTGCACCATGGTTAACCCGGTAACCAAGAGGGTTATGATCATTGAAGAATGCAGGTGTGAAGTTCAGAATACAGAAGAAATGGAAGCAGGGTTTCTACACCCAGCCCTGCATTCGAATGAGCCTTAGCACATATGAACCATCTGAAATAACTTGACTTTCAATTGAATCTATACTTGCTCAGAGCCAAGAATGCTGATAAATCCTTTTGTAATAGTTTGAATCTGCCTTGATAAAGACTGTTGTAGCTTATAGGAAACAGCACACTCCAAACATAATTGCAGCTTGAGATGTCCATTAGCAACAATAATTTTAATAGGCTTCATCTTTTTTTTAGGGGTACATTTGGGTATGTGTTTTATGTATATTTTAAAACAAAAGTATGATTCTGATAAATGTGGAACACAAGACAGGTCAGTAATAGTAGACCTATTGGAGTGAACATTGAGTAGTATATTGCTTCTGCGTCATAGGATTAAATGTGTAATGTGAGTACTCTGTTTATCATCCACAATAAAACTGGAATTACGGCCTGCCTTATATACTTTGAATAAAAATGTTTTCCAATTTATGGACTGAAATTAGTGATCTCTTACAAAGTATGCAAAACATGTTTAGCTTCAAGGCTCAACATTTATTTTTCAAAATCAGTTTCACTAAACCATGTGCCTTTCTCATTTTTGAAGCTTTTTGGATATATCCTCACCTGCATTTTTGCTATAATAGGGAAATAGGGATGCCATAAGCAGTACAGTATGTCCTATAAAGCTTAAATTGCCTTTACCTCTCCATCTTTGTGTATGCTGCCTCATATTTGAATTTCAAAGAGGCAAAAAAAAAAAATCCTTTGGGCTGCAGACTTCCATATTTTGTAGCCCAGCATTGATGGTTCCAAATGTGACATCAAGTCGATTAGAGATCTGAACAGCTCATTTAAAACAAAAAACAAACACAATGACAATATTCTAGTATGTGGTGGTATTATAACCAAAAGAAAGTATGATATAATTATTAAATTTATATGCTGCCCAACTCTCAATAGTATTAAATATATTGGAACTCAAGACCTATTAGAATTTTAATTTCCATCAATTCCTTTCTAATAGTTGATGTGTACAATTAAACTTTAAATCTTTTCCCCCATATATTCACATGTATATATTCACCTATACCACTATTTAGTTCAGTAGAACTTTGAGCACAAAACTCTACAGTATTGCTGTACATCAATTCCAGTTCTAAGGTTGCTGCTGATACTTCTTAAGGAGTACTATAAAATTGCTACAATGTTCAAACTTCAACAGTTAAAGGGGTATATCAAATAAGAAAATATAAACATATTTTAGTTTGGTCTTTAGCAAACACCATACATGTTCAAGAATATCAAATTATTTCTCAGGTATTCAGTTCTCTGAGTACTGACCACAATTTCTAACCTCTTTCTGCCATCCACCTCAAAGGGAATTCTTTAGAGGAAGAATTTGCTGGATTAGGACTGAAGTGTGAATATGCACCATTTAGAAAGCAAGTGTAAAGAGAAAACAGCAGCTGTAGTAATTGTTAATTAGATTAATGCCTTAGCTGGGGGGGTGAGTGTTTAATTAACCCAGCAATGATCAGCTGCATGTAATTAACACTGTATTCTGTTATATCAAGGATGTGTTAATTGGATCTGATTTTAAGAGTCAACTCCCATATTCAGAGCAAGTTGTGCCCAGGTGCTAACAACCCAACCCCCCCCCAAAGGAAAGGCAAGAGATTGCCGCCCAGGGTTTCCGTACAATCACATTTCATTGTACATAGGACACGGGCTGTTCTCAAAAGTAGCTTATGTATTTTGAGTTTTTAAAATTCAGTTTAAATATTCTGGATTTTCAAAGGTATTTCCTGCTGGAGGAGAAGTAATTAACAGTTATTGCTATACTTACCTTACTTAAGTATAAGTAATTGTCAGTCTCCAGAGTACTTTTTTTCTGTTTTAAAAATCAGGTTAATTAACATAAATAGCTGTTCTGGATCACAAATATCTCAGTAATGCCTCTAACAATTAACAAAGGATTGCATATTTATTGTTAGCACAGATTTTAGGGAGGGAGGGAGATGCAAAAACTTGAAAATACTGTGAGCAATATTTAAAATATCTGAAATGTTAATAAAGGCTAAAACACATTCTTGTAAGAAAATAAGAATGGGCTACCAATGGTTACAAAATACTCCATACAATGGAAGATCAGTTTCTAGCATCCAGGACAATTACGTAGGCTGTTGGTGTAAGATCAAAAGCTAAAATATTTACCTAATATTTAAAGTCCACATTGAATTGGGTTAATTGGTGAGGATTTCATGTGTGATGTGAACATGCTTTTTTTTGTGTCAAACTATTCATTTTATGCTTTAGTCCCTTTATTAGTTGTAAGTTATTCATATATGTGTGTGTGTACTCAGAAGTAACCCTTACTAGCTCAAGTGTTAGGAATTGAATTATAGCTTGACCATGGTCCTATAGATACCTTCTTCAAAGTACTTCATCTTTAAATAAACAGAATTCATTTCTAAATAGACATGTACTGTCATACAACTGCAATATAAAATAACACCCAGTTTAGTGTAGGAGTTAAGGTGCTGAACTAGAGACCACGAAATCATGAGTTGTAGTCCTTGTTTAGATGTGAAAACCAACTGGATGACGTTGGCTTAGTTATTTCCTCACAGCTCAGCCCCACATAGTTGTCATGAGGAAAATAGGAGAGGTGAGCATTATGTTCACTTTCTGTTGCACAAATCCCAGGTAGAAGTAAAATAAAGATGCTAAAATACTTGCTGTCAAACTTCGTACAGTATATAAGAAGCTAGCCAATTCACAGCTAGTAGTTTTCGTTGAATGAATGAGTGAATGAGTACATAGATATATTATCCTTTGTGAAGGTTTGTATTTCTCATACATCTTATTACCTAATAACCCAGGCTTGCTCTCCAAACTGGTAAACCTGTATCAAGCCTATATTGCTAGAGATTGTGAGACCATGTAGCACAATGCTTTTTTTTTCATTAAACGGGTCCTGAAAGCAATGAAAACCAGCAGGAAGAAATTTAAGATAGAACTTGTTTTCCCTTATGTGTGTGTTTGTTTTACCTACAGTACATGCAATATTCCATTTGTATCAATGAGCCCTACCTACCTACAAATTGCAGTGGTATAATTAAGTTATCATCTTACTATAAGTTATCATCTTACTATTCGGAGTACAAACTAGGCCTTTCAAGGAGGCTTAAACACTACTGTTGGGCTGTTCAAAGGTAGTTTATTCTAAATTCAGAGGAACAAAATGTAAGCTGAAGCACCATCGGTGTGTGTGTGTGTTTTAAAGTATGAGGGTGTAGATCTGTGCCTTTTCCACTCATTTAATGTTGAAAATGAGATTCGGTTCTCATCTCTGGAGTAGGAAGCTCATATATTTAGCCAAGGTAATCCATTGCTGTTAATCTTAAAACATTTGTGATGGATGCGAAGGAAAGGTGCAGCTTCTGGTTCAAGATGATGCTTAGAGGGTGACCCTGCCAGAATTTCTCATGAAGAATCAGGCTTGTAGACAACACCGTGTATCCTCTTGTCTGGTTGGCTGCATCCACAAGAGAGCATCAGCTGCTCAGGCACATGGCATGATTTTAGCCTGCTGATTTAATATTTACAGAGTGCCAATAAAAATTTTATGATGACAGCTGGTGATTCCTGTGGTAATTTATAAACAACAACATAACACAGACATCGGGGAGCCCCAAGAAAGATTCTGCATGGCTGTGCAATATTTAGGAACCTCAGATGCAAGGATATTTATTTGCTGGTAAGATTTTTGAGTGAAACAGTACAGAACCACTGCTGAAAGACAGCCCTTTGATACGATTCAAATTAAGGTTATAGAAATCAATTCCAGTTATTCATATTCTCACATTTTCAGGATGATGTTCCAGATGGCTTGCAAATTATATAAACTGTAAATAAAATATCCAAAACATTGAAAACAAAGACTTTTCTAGGATTCATCTCAAAACAGCAGGCAGATGACAGAAGATGGAAAGTCTGGGTTGAGTAAGCTTTGAGGATTGTCTGCAAGGGCTTGGTAGAATTTGTGTAGCTGATATATCTTGAAAAACCAGCTTTCTCAGCATTACAACTGTACTCAATTGTATGGCCTTTTTTGCTGTATGAACATGACAGTCATTAAGCAAATGCATTGTTTTCTATTGTTTCTTCCTGTAAACTAGAAGTAAATGCAGGTTTCCAGCAAAACTATTGTAAACTGCGGTCATGTGACCCCAGGGAGCTGCAAATGACTGTAAATGTGTGATTGCGGAGTGCCCAAAATATGGTCACCTGACTGCATGGGGGAGGCTCAGGTATTATAACTTAGGAATAAGATTGTAAATTGCTTTGGGAAAGGAGGTCCATCATAATTTCAAACAGTCACTAAGTGACCAGTCGTTAGTCAAGGACTACATGCATAGGAGAAAGAAGCTAGGAATAAAACAGCTGATTAGTTGGAAAAGACAGATAATCCTTGACATCTTGGAGGCTATTTAATTTGAATTTAAAAAAACCCCAACCTATAACAATTTTGTTACAGGTAATCCACCATTTACTTAGTGACCAAATTTACAATGGCACTGAAAAATGTGACTTATGCCTGTTTTTCATACTTACAATCATTGCAGCATCTCCATGGTCACATGATCATTTGGACACTTGGCAACTGGCATGTATTTATGACGGTTGCAGTGTCCTGGGGTCATGTGATCACCTTTTTGCAATCTTCTGACAAGCAGTCAATGGGAAAGCCAGATTTACTTAACAACCATGTTACTAACAACTTGGCAAGAAAGGTCATAAAATGGGGCAAAACTCACTTAACAACTGTCTTGCTTAGCAATGGAAATTGCTAAGCAAACTGGATATACGTGTTATATCCAGTTTAGACTTTATCTCTTTAAAAATAGTTAATATTTCATAGTTGTATAATTCTTTTCCAAATATGATGGAAGCTGATAATCTTTAAGCTGTCTATTTCACCTATAACTTTTAGAATGTTAATGCAGAGCAGAAAAATCAGACTAGCTCAGAATGGGCATCCTGCCACTCTTGACAGATGGGGGGTGTCTTCACAGCCAGGAGACTGAGTATGTGCATCAGTTGTGGGTGCTCAAGGCAGAATTCCCAGCTGGTAGCGATGAAGCTGCCATCCATCCTGATCTGCCTATGGCAATTAACCATAATTGATTTTGCTCTGGGCAGAATTTGCTTCAAATATTTCTTTTTATAGAATCCAAACAAGATAATTTTTATAGAAGCCACACAAGATAATTCATTGGACTTGGACAATGTGCTAGAAATTACACTTGATGTAATTTTTACTTAAAATATGAAGTCAAACTTAAGTCAAAAGTAATCAAACGTCTGCCAAGAAAACAAGGAAACTCAGAGAGCACCAAGGACCTCCCAATTTTGACACTTGCTGTTTTTTGATATATTTTGATTTTGGTGTATGTACTTGTGTGTGTGTGTATATAATGTACATACCAGCTCTATGTATGTATCTTTGTATGTATCTATCATCTATCACACACACACACACACACACACACGTAATTATCTGAAGGTAGGCAATTTTCTTCCATTCTTTCAGTATCTCTGTTCATATGTGAATGGAGAAGAGTTGTAGGTTGTATTCATTGTGACTATTCCCAGAAGCATCTGTAGTAAACTGCAATGACAGCAAAATGGCCACATATACAGCGTCACCACAATGACACACAATGCCTCAATTACATACTTGCATTCCAATGCCTAATACATGCATGCAAATTGCAACATTGCTTGATGATGTTGTCACACATTACCATAATTTCACCCCTTCTCTTGTATGCCCATGACTTTCCAGGTAAAGACTCTCTAGAGTTAAATCTGGTTCAAACTTAAAGGAAAAATCTATGTAGTTTCCTTAGCAACAATATAGCTTGCCATTGCCTATGCTCTGGGATTATCGGTTAGGTAGATTTGGCTGAACCCTGCTTGGGTTTTTCTAGTTCAGATAAGATCATAGCTAAGTGCTATGATTTACTTTGAACAAATAATAAGCTACCTACCTTGCCTTTATTGTTGACATCCTGTTGCACCCATAATCAAAGTTATCAGTTTCTTCATTATTCAAATGGATTCTTAATTGTTGACTCAACCTTAAGTATGTTTACTCAGAAATAAGTCTTACTCACTTCAGAAAAGCATATTACCTGGTCATTTTGTTTGTGATTGAAGTGAGGATTTCATCTAGTGGTCATCTGGATTTTTTCGAGCCCAAATCTGGTAATTCTAATGAAGTAGATTTCTCGTTTACAATAACACACTTGTTTAAAATTTTGAAATAGATCTTATTTAAATTTAATGTAATACTGTAGCTAAAATTCCACATAAAAGTACCAATGCTTCTGCAGGAATTTTTTCCTAGATTTGCAACCTAAGAAGTGACAGCAAGTTCCATGCATAGCTTACTGACACCTTTATATCATTTAACAGAGTAATGTATGGCCCCAAACATTCTGTATGTCTAGGACATCATTTTACTAAAACAGGTAAATAATAAGGAACCCAATTTCTGCACCACAAAGTTAATTCTAGTTTATGACTTATGACAACTCAGAGTAAAGGTACAGCATGGAAGTATGTTCAACTTATCATACCAAGAATTTATTTTACCGTTCCAGATGGTTTTGTCCTTGAAGGTCATTCAGAAGCTTCAACTGGGCCAGAATGCAGTGGCAGGAGTAGAGATGGGCATGTTTTAGCATGCTTATGTGACAACTCGGCTTTGTGAGTTGCACTAGCTGCCAGTTTGCTTCCAGATGCAATTCAGGATGCTGTTGGTTGGTTGGTTGGCTATTTATTTTTCTTTGTATCCCACCTTTATTATGTTTACAAATAACTCAAGGCAGCAAATGTACATAATACCCCTTCCTCATCCTATTTCCCCCACAACAACCTGAAGAGATGGATTGGGCTGAAAGAGAGTGACCGCCCAAAACTGCCCAGCTGGCTTTCATGGCTAAGGGGATTTGAACTCAGAGTCTCCAAGGTTTCTAACCTGGTGCCTTAACCACTAGATCAGACTGGCTGTCACCTATACAACTCTTCAGAACATGGGATCTGGCTATTTGAAAGATTATGGTACAGGTAGCCCTCAGTTTACGACAATTCATTTCTTGACTGTTCAAAGTTACAATGGCACTGAAAAAAAGTGAATTATGACCGTTTTCACACTTATGACCGTTACAGATCCCCATGGCCATGTGATCAAAATTCAGATGCTTAGCAACTAACTCATACAGTATTTATGATGGTTGTGATGTCCTGGAGTCATGTGATCATTTTCTGCGACCTTTTGACAAGCAGTCAATGGGGAAGCCAGGTTCACTTAACTGTGTTACAACTGCAGTGATTCATTTAGCAACTGTGGCAAGGTCGTAAAATGGATGGTTCAAGACCAACAGGGTTGATGTGCTCTGGTTCCCTCCAATTAAACACTGTCATCTTTCAGGATCTATATAGCTTCCCTTCTCTGTTGCAGCACCTGATCTCCAGAATGAGGTTCCCCCTGAAATCTGGGTGGCTTTGTTCCAGATGATATTCTGGATGGCCGTAAAGACATGACTCTTCTCCTGGAATCTGGAAACCCCTGCTGAGTGCCAATACTAGGTTTGTGTGTTGATCAGATCTTTTTTTTTATACAGTTCAGACCAGCCTGTTTTACTCAGATTGTTATTTTGGTATTGTCGTGTTATGTTGAGCCACCCTCAGTCAGTCTGGCATTGGGTAATGCCCAAATTGAATACATTATTATTTCAGATCTACTACTTTGGAATTGTACTGATGGCCACTGAGCAAAATTAATAAAGTACACCTATTCTGTTTGTTCTACCTTGAAAGGCAAAACATTGCAATTACATAGATGTATATGATACAAGGCAGCCCTAGGCTGAATTTGTCAAAGCATTGTATAAACTTGAGACTCCTGTTCAGTTTATTAAGCTGAGTGCTATTTGAACCCATACTGAAAGAATTGGTACCCAACTTCCGAAGTTCATATTCTATACATCTTTTGCCTGTTCAACTGGATGGCTGCCAGCAGAAAATCTTATTTCCCCTTTTTATTTTATGCAATGCTTTTTGTTTAATACTGTATTGTAAAACTTGTTTTCATGGCAATCACTATATTATGTAAAAAAAAAGGGGGATTTAGGTACATTGTTCTTTGATAGTACAGGTAGTCCTCAACTTACAAGAGTTCATTTAGTGACCATTCAAAGTTACAACGGCACTGAAAAAAGTGACTTGTCTGTTTTCACACTTAAGACCACCAGCACTCCCATGGTCACGTGATCAAAATTCAGATGCTTGGCAACTGGCATGTATTTATGACAGTTGCAGTGTCCCGGGGTCATGCGATCAGCTTTTGTGACCTTATGACAATCAAAACCAATGGGGAAGCCAGATTCACTTAATAACCGTTACTGACTTAACAACTGATCAAAATTCAGATGCTTGGCAACTGGCATGTATTTATGACAGTTGCAGTGTCCCGGGGTCATGCGATCAGCTTTTGTGACCTTATGACAATCAAAACCAATGGGGAAGCCGTGATTCACTTAACAACTGTGGCAAGAAAGTCGTAAAATGGGGCAACACTCACTTAACAAATGTTTCACTTAACAACAGACATTTTGGGCTCAATTGTGGTCGTGAGTCTAGGACAGGGGTAGTGAACCTTGGCTCTTTTATGACTCGTGGACTTCAATTCCCAGAATTCCTGAGCCAGCTTAGCTGGCTCAGGAATTCTGGGAGTTGAAGTCCACGAGTCATAAAAGAGCCAAGGTTCACTACCCCTGGTCTAGGACTACCTTGTAGAGACTTTGGCTCTACTATCAACGCTCACACGCCTTTGCCACGAAGCGGCGCTTCCTTCCGCCTTTAGGCTCTAGACCATGACTAAGAAAGCCGCAAGGTTTCCCACCCAACTCGCTCTCGCCTGGGCGGAAATTAAGCGAAAGCAACAGGAAGCCGCCGGCTTTTTTTTTGGATTAAAAAAAAAAAAAAGCACGGAAAAGCGAGCCGGGTAGAAAGAGCCGAGCCGGCCTTTTTTTTTTTTTCCAGCCTCCCGGGCGCGAGGGCGCGCGAGCCGTTGGCCGGGCCTCTTTGTTGCGCGTGCGCAGGACGGTAGCGGAAGCCGGCGGTGCGGCGCCGAATCTCGCGCGCGGGGTCCGCGGGGCCTCCCGTCGGTGAGTAAGCGACGCGAGAGTGACGCCAAGCGCCGGGAGGCAACGCTGCCGCTCGGATGGGGCTGGTGGGCAGCGGGAGGGACGGTGGGCGGCGGGGTGGAAAAGGAGGGAGCCGGATGAGCCAGGGACCCTGCCTGCCTGCCTGCCTGCCTTGCCCGTTTCCCTTCCGCCTTTTCTGGCAGGAACGCTCCGCGCCCACTTTCCCTTGTCGCGAGGCGCTTCGGCGCAGCTCCTTGCAAAAAGCTTGGGGTTGCGGAGTGCTGGAGGAACAGCGGCTCCCTTCTATGGCTGCCAAGACTTCTCTTGCTTAGAAATGAGCAAGCGGGGGGGTTCAGGAGGATGGTCCAGTGCTTCGTTTGGAAGAGGTTCTTCGCAAAGTGTGTGGGGTGTGTGCATGTGTGTGAAGGTACTGTAGTATTTGCCTGTGGCTCCTTAAAATGCCCCTATCCAGAATCGCAGGGATGTGATGAAAGCCTTGCCCTGGTAGCAGTGAGATCTTGTCCAACGGGCATAGCTGCTTTAATGAGACAGTCCACATCCCCACACGTGCATTGCCCTTCTCTTCTGCTGTCCTTGATCCAACCAAGAAATCAATCTGTTTGCGATAGTGGAGAATATCTGTAGCTGGGGTGAAGGGTGAGGATGGAGGTTTGTTCTCCGACCCACAATCTCGGAGAACGAACCCCCACTCTCAAATCAATCTGTCCTAAAATATGCAGATCGCCCCCTCCCCCCAAGCACCCAGAAAGGGTCAGTGTTGCTGTCAATACAGCTTACGTGCATAAATTCCTAAGGGCTGTAAATGGGTTGCTTGGCTTGACTTGACTGGAATTACAGTCATGAACATCATTCACCACATGAAAAGCCTCTGCAGATAGGCATACGCAACGTTCTGCTTGTTCTATTAGTTTAATTTGGTTTTCCCCATAGGCTGATTAAATTTTTATCTCTTGAAATGATGGGGCAACCAGTTCAACCTGTCAACCATTTAAGAAGAAGCAAAAAGAGTATCTTAATTTGGTATTTAAGAAAGGATTTACCTGAGAAAGCCGTAAACTACCCAAGAACATTAAGTGAGGAACCATGGTTCCTCCCAGCGGTGGCCACTAGGAAAGAAATTCCCTGCGAGGCAGGGTATGGATGTACCACGGACAAATCCTTTCAGCTTTACTTCCAGTTATATATCTAAAGCCAGTATCAGCCCTTTAAGGTAGCCCATCTTAGGAAACAGATTCCACAAGGACTACTAGAACCTTACTTTATTGTTGCAAAATATAATAGCAGAATCTTGACAGCCTGATGAAGATTCTCTCTCCCTGCTCTTATACCAAAGTAAGGCAAGGCGATCTTGAAGTTTTTTTTCTCACTCCTTCCAGAGGGCTAAGCTAGTGTTTGTGTAACTGCTGTTGAATTTCTTCTTCAAGGGCAACTCCATGTTCCTCTTCACCAATGGCTACTCAGTTGGGCTTTGCACTCTATGTCAACTGGTGGAACTATGGCATGATTTTAAAAAGTGACTATGAAAGTCAGGATCTGGTCTCCTTCATAGCCAAAAGAGGATCAAGAGGGCAAGAGAATAAGTCAGGAGCTGGATGAAAAGGGGTATTCTAACAGGAAACTGGCAGGATCAGTTGGAACCACAAGTTTGCCTACTCATCATTCGAATCTCCTCCTCCATGCATATCAACATAACCAGCATTGCTGACATGCCATATCTGGAGGGAAGAGGGAAAACGCAGCTTCCAGAGCAGAACACCTAAAGCTGTCTTCAGGCTGCCTGGCTTGTGAGTGGAGAAAAAGGCAATGGCCTGTAGATTTCTAGTTTGGAAAGAGTTAGTGAATCTTTTTCATAGCAGGCATATTAAGCCAAAATTAATAGACATTTTGTCATGCAATCTTTAACCTTTTTCTTCTGTTTCAGATCTTAACAAAAGTTTACCATTTGTACATAATTCAATGTCAGTTTCTGTTTGGTTTTTCAATTCCAATTATCTTTTTATCCATATCAAACCTTTCTTTTAACTGAGTGTATGAAAACGGTTGAAAACAATACTTCTTCAGTCAGTTGTTGTCTTGACTTTATATAAAATTATCCCTCCTCCTGTATTAATAAGTCTTGATATGATAGGCGGTTTTCCTATCTGCTGTTTCAGATCTGGACGCTTCTAATAGAACCTTTGTATCAAAGAGTTGTTCTGCAAAGTCTAATTATATAAATTCCTAGATAGATATTGATTAGAATTATGGATCAGATTATGCCAACCTGGATTATTCTGTAGCTTCCAAGAGCCAAGGATGTTAGTGGCTAATAGTTACATATATTAATCTTCCCATGTTTACTCCTCTAGGTCTTTACTGATCATTTTATTGCAGAAAACCTGCTCCAGTTCTTAGCTATTGCCTCTCTAATAGCAAAGTGAAACTTTTGATAATTAAGTACAAAAATGCTGTATGACCACTAGATATGGCTAGATACACCCTCAGTGAAGTAATTTTTCTTCTCGTGTATGTTTTCAGAATGTTACTTGTTTTATGCAATTTCTCATTTATTTGCTGAACTTTTCTTGGCAAAGAAAAACTTGCCTTATCTTTTTTGAATTTGAACATTTCCCATAGAGCGTTCTGTATCTGTACATGGAAATCAGAGCTTCACTTAACACATTTTCTGTAACTATGCATTTTTTGTTGGAGCAGATTCTGTAAAAAAAAAAACTATGCAGGAGTTGAGAATAAATATTTTGCAATACAGTTAATGTTTGCAATTTAATTAAGCTTCTGAGCTGCTAAGAATCTCAGGCAAGAAGTGAAAAGCAAAAGGGGAAGAAGTAGAGGAAAAAAATAACATGTTCAAGCTAGTTTGCATATAATTTCAATTTTGAATAGAATATGGAGCAAACTGCCGACAAGCAGTGAGTCCTGTGACGTGCAGAGTATCACTGTGAAAATACTTCAATTCAAATAAGAAATTATAACCATTCCTACATTATTTTGTTCCGATTACATTGACAGATTAGGTGGAAATCAAGATAGTTACTCTCCTACAGAATGTTGCATTAGCTAAATTCTCTGCAAGTCATTTCTATAATACCCAGAATTCCCAGCCAACAAAGTTAATATTTTTCTGGTTGAGAGTTATGGGAGATGTCATTTCAGCACATCCAGAACTCTAGAGTAGTTTTATTATAGAATGATTGGAATTACAACTGCACAGTAATTGTAATCGGTTATTTTCTGTTACCGATGAAAAATGGAAGAGTTTAGAGGAATAAAAACAACATTTTGAAGGACTCTATCTCAAGGCTTTGAATACTTTTCAGCTGTTATTCACCATGTACATCAGACCATTGAGTAAAATTATTAAAGATTAATTATTAATTTTCTTTCAAAATTGTTTCTTTTTTACATGTCACTTAGATGAGTCTGTAAAAGTGCTGAATCAGTACCTGGAACCAGTAATGGGCTGGATGAGAGCCAGGAGATTAAAGTTTAATTTCGACACATTGAAGATTCTGTAGGTATGTGGCTTCTCTATTCAGAGAATTGAAATTTAACCTATTCTTTGTTGGGATCCATTTCATAGTTTTCAGGAAGGCACACTGTTCTAGTTTTGACCAATATTGTCTTATGACATCATGTCATGTACCTCTTAGGATAGTGGACCAATTACATTCTCTTTTGGCTGGAAATGGGTTGACTGTGGTTATCCACAGCTTCAAAATAAACAGGACATGTCTTATGCGATATACAAAGCATGTGAAGCTCTCTTTGAAGATTTTGAAATTACACTTTATAGCTGAGCTGTTCCATTGTTTACTAAAATGTTGATTTCTGCACATAATTTAGAGTCTTTGAGTGGTTTTGAATTTGTTAATTTGAAAGACCGTACATTGAAGTAACAGACGGAATCTTATCACAGAGAAATCCAATGGAATTAAGGAGAAATTTCCTGTCAGAGAGAACGATCAGAGAAATGACTTGCCTCCACAAGTTGTAGATGCTCCATCATGGAAGTTTTTAAGAAGAGACTGGACAGCCATTTGTTTGGAATGGTATAGGGTCTCCTGCTTGAGCAGGGAGTTGCTCAAGGTCCCTTCCAACTGTTCTGTAATTCTGAAGACATATTGGAGGAAGCCACACCATTAATGGCAGGACTGGGGATTTTAAAGACTTGGTCTTCTTGACAGAAATGCCCCATCTTTAAAATTGTTGTCTGAGGAAGGTTTGTCTGCATCTACCCTGTTGTCTTTCTGGGAACAAGACATAATTCTTCCCTACTTCTGCCTGCTGCTTTTTTAATTATTTAATTATATTGTTTTCATTTTTGTGGAAGCAAATCTGGATTGAAAGGTTGTATAGATTTCCCTAAATATAAAAAGAAAAATCAAAGAAGTATAAAGTTAGGGTAAATTAGAAGTGGAGACTTGAAAATCATTTAAATAAAGAATTAAGAATTACAGTTTGGTCTGGGCCTGTGATTACAGATAGTCCTTGACTTACAACTGGTTGCTTAACAACTGTTTGAATTTATGACAGATATGGAAAAAAAAGTTACAACCTATACTCAAATATATGACTGCTATACCACATGATTGCATTTCAGATGCTTGGCTTGCATTTATGACTGGTTGCAACATCCCACAGAACATGTGATCAGCAAAAAATGTCAAAAAATGCCCATTGGATAAGCTGGAATTGGACTTAAGACCACATGATTTGCTTAATGATAGTGGTGACTTGCTTTACAACCAGTCTCAGTTGTGATCGTAAGTCGAGGACTACCTGTATTTCAGTCCAGCATAACTCCAGATTGGAGGCACTTCAAAAAATTCATAAATTTGCAGATATTATGATTAGGTGTTTTGATTATTCACATTGCTAATCTAATTCTAATTGCAATTCTTTTCTCCTTTAGGCTGATTTTCCCCTTCCAGTGTGGGACAAACTCATCAGATTATGTACAATGGGACTACGAATTCATTTTGTTGTTGACCCTCAGGGCTGGTTCTGTATGGGCCTATTAATCTTTGTCTGGTTTTACAATAGTCTCTTCATTCCAAAAGTTATCCTTTTTCCTCATTATGAAGAAGGACATATATCTGCAGCTGCTATACTATGTAAGTCAAGTTTGTCATTTTCTTCATTCTATCCAATTCTTACATAGAAATAGAATAGGCATCTAGATACTTTCCGTGCGATTCTGCTTGATGGTTTGGTATTGCTTCTTCTTTAATATTTGTCTTTTATATGACAAGCATGAGGTAGAGTGCCTTTGAACTTTCAAAAATGTATATACAATTCTTCTCTGTAAATTCCATAATACTGTTAATTAAAGTTTTCTGAATGGAAATGTATCTGTTTTTCAGGCTACTGTCTATTTTCATTGTTCTGTATTGTCATATTGTTAAGAGCTTCAGTAGCAGATCCAGGGAGATTACCTGAAAACCCAAAGATACCAATTACAGGTAAAGCTTATATCAACATGACTGAAGTTGTATGCTTTAAATTAAGTCACATGCCCAAAATCATGATCCATGTTTTGATCTGTTTCATGGTTGGAAACTGTCTTGGCTGCCTAAAGTCTATAAGGAATTGATACCATTGATCCTCTGAATCTCTCAGCATCTTTTCATATCCTCAGTCATTTTATGCATTTTGACTTATATGCAGGTAGCCCTTGACTTACAACCATTCCTTTAGTGACTGTTCAAAGTTACAACAGCACTGAAAAAAAGATGGCTGGTTTTGACATGACTGTTGCAGCATCCCCATCATCACATGATCAAAATTTGGGCACTTGGAAACTGCATGTATTTATATTAGGTGCCCTGTCCTGGGATCACGTGATCACTATTTGTAACCTTCCCAGCGGGCTTCGGACAAGCAAAATCATTGGGGGAAGCCAGATTTGCTTAATGATGGCACAATTCACTTAATGGGTACAGTGATTTGCTCAACAACTCTGGCAAAAAAAAGATTGTAAACTGGGACAAAGCTCACTTTAAAAACTGCTTTGCTTAGCAACAGAAATTTGGGGTTCAATTGTGGTCATACGTCAAGGACTACTATACACACCATCCAGTGAATTACTGGCTGAAAGAGAAAGAGCTGAGTGAAGAGCTTGATGGGATTCTAGAAAAGACCTTGAAAGGATATTGCTGAAATTGGAGCTTGCAAATGAGGCTGGGGATAGTGGGGTGGGCAGGGCAGTTGCCTGCCGGCCAAAAATTCCCCAGCCCTGATTCCTATTTAGGGGATTGTCAGAAGATTTGGAGTGCAATGCAACTGTAATGTTTATCAATAATTTCTTTTGTTTATCTGTCTCCTGTTTTTTCTGTCAATGTTGATATTCAAGGAAGTAAGATAACCTTATGAACTAGTTCTAAAAATGAGGTTTTTTAAAAAATCAGAACATCCTAATAGTCTCAAATTAGCCTAGAGAACAGCCATCTAAAGGGACAATGTTCTCCTGTCACGCAAGAGCCATCTTCCAACTACAAAGAGAAGAAGGCGTCTTTAAAACGTAATCGTCGATGCTATATTATAAAGTTGACTAGATGTCCCAGCACATGGGAATGAGAAAACTAACCATTCCTCCTTGCCTTTCTCCATGCAGTGGAAGTTTCATTGCTGGATGATTGGGAAGTGGGGGGGAAAAATGAGGAAAAGATGGTTAATTCTTTCTTCTATTGGCAACAGTGGACACTCATAACTATGGACAATATATTTGATGAGGGAGGGAGGGAGGGAGGGAGGGGGAGGGAGGGAGAGAGAGAGAGAGAATGAATTAGGACTGAGATCCCTAGAGATATTTGAATCAAGTGTTGAAGCAACATTAAACAGAAGAGGCGGTACATTATAATTAAGATAAGTGTCTAGAGAAATTCCATGTGTTTATTGCATGCAAATGGAAGAACCTTAGATTATATTGTAGATTTTGTTGAATTATATTAATGTAATCTGGGGAAGGTTCCTTTTTTTTGGGGGGGGGAGTGCAAATATACCCAATATTCCAGAAGCAAAGATATCTCTTTGCTTCTTTAGCATTATACACACTTGTATGGTCAGATGCATTTATTCCCTGCTTTTAAATTACATTGTGGAACTCGCCTTCTGTTAATGGTAGCTCTCTTATTAAAGAGTAACACCTTTGTGACATTGGCTTTATGAGAACAGACTGAAAATCAGTTTCCCATCTGGCATTATTGCTAGTTTAATGATCTTGAATATTATATTTCCAAACTGCCAATGTGCAAGTATGTCATTTTTCACCAAGTTGAGAAATATGGCAACTCACAGAAAACTTAAAATCAATCTGTATAAATAAAATTTAAAAAATGGATTATTCACGAAAAATGTAATTTTATGGAAGTACTAGGTATAACATACATATAAGAAATATTTAGCTGTGTCAGTGTTATTTTGTTTAAGTTTCTGTTTCAAAAATAGCTTTAACATTATTGTAGTGTGCTCAGATATAAAAATAAAACCACGCTGTTTTCTTCATAAAGCAAATATGAGTATCATAGCTTGCATCTAAAGGTTTTTTTGTGCGGAATTAAATGCATCCTTAAAAATAAAATTAATTTTAAAATATCTGCACAGATAAATATTGGGAGCAGTTAGACGTACCTAAATATATTTGAATTTGAATGGGCTATGTACAAGTTCTAAAGATTTAATTTAAATTCTGAGGTTTACTTGGATATTATTTTCAGTGTACTTTTATTATGACCCGTGATTCCAGTTTCACTCTCTAGATGGGAAAATCCAATGGTTTTGATTTATTGCAGTAAGGGACATTTTTATATGCTTTCTTCTAAAATCCTGAACATTAGTCCCCACAAGTCTGTGGTTGCTCTTGAAGAGAAACAAGAACTTAGCAACAATTCTGTATTTCTATTAATGTTATCTTTGTGTCTCTCTTTTAGAAAAAGACTCCTGGGAATTATGTAACAAGTGTAACATGATGAGACCAAAGCGTTCCCACCACTGCAGTCGATGTGGGCACTGTGTTAGGAGAATGGATCATCACTGTCCATGGTAAGATGACTTGTCAAGTATGTCATCTAATGTCATCTTTTTTTAATCTAATTTAATTACAGTGACACTGCAAGCTTTTCTAATAATTATAGACTTCTTAATTCTGTAGCATTATGATGTTTCAGGAACCAAAACAATATTAAAGTGAGCGCTTAGTGACAGTTCAACGTTACAACGCAACTAAAAAAAAGTGACTTATGACCATTTTTCACACTCATGACCTTTGCAGCATCCCCATGGTCACGTGATTTATATTTGGATGCTTGACAATCGTGTTTATGACGATTGCAGTGTCCCGGGGGGGTCATGTGATCACCTTTTGCGACCTTCTGACAAGCAAAGTCCATGGGGAAGCCAGATTCACTTAACAACCAAGTTACTAATTTAACAACTGCCGTGGTTCACGTAACGTCTGCGGCAGGAAAAGTCATAAAATGGGGCAAAAATCACTTCACAAATTTCTCACTTAGCAACATAAATGTTGGGCTCAATTGGGGTCATAAATTGAGGACTCCCTGTACTAATTTTGTTTTTAAAAATATGAAATATTGATGTAGCACTGTAAAACCAAGGAACATTCCTATTATATTTCAAAAATAGTTCAGAAGCAAAAGAGTTCTTAACCTTACAAATGCAACATTGGGACTTCTGAGAAAGAAATGGTGAACTGACTGAAGTTAGGACAGTCTGAAAAAGGTGATTTACAATCAGTCCTGGCACTTAGGATTGTCCCAGCATCCATGTGGTCATGGGTTCAGAATTTGGGTGCTTGGCAACTGGCATGTATTTACAATGATTGCAGCATCCTGAGATCATGTGATCAACATTTCCGATCTTCTCTTCCAGCAGGCAAAAACCCAGTTGGGGAAGCTGTGATTTGCTTAATCCTGCCGCAGATTACCCCCCATCGACCTGTACGCTCCCACAGAGTGGGTCTCCTCAGGGTGCCGTCAGCCAGACAGTGCTGGCTGGCGACCCCAAGGGGGAGGGCCTTCTCTGTGGGAGCTCCCACCCTCTGGAATGAACTGCCCCCAGAGATCAGGGTGATCCCTGATCTCCCTTCCTTCCGCCGTGCCCTTAAGACATGGTTATTCCAGCTTGCGGGACTGGCCTAGGGGAAACTTTTAGAGGGGGTTTTAATCATAATTTTAATTCGACCAAATTACTAATATTTCCTTTTTAAGTAATTTTTAAACTTGTAGTGTGTTAGTTTTGTATTTTTATCCAGTTGTTAGCCGCCCTGAGTCCGCAAGGAGAAGGGCGGGATATAAATTTAATAATATAATAATAATAATAATAATAATAATAATAATAATAATAATAATAAAAGGTCTTGGCAAAAAAGATTGGAAAGTGAGGCACGACTTACTTAACAACCGCATTGCTTAGCACTAGAGTAGTTCCAATTGTGGTTGTAAGTCAAGGAGTACTGGCAGATGCTATATAATCATTTTCTGACCTTATTACAAGAAAGATATTCATTCAAGAGCAAAAAGATGCAACTCTGTGAAGATTCCCTGTGTAGTAAACTATTTTATCTTTGTGAAAGATTATAGCTGGTAGAACTAGACCAGTACAAATGATAAAGGCAAAGAGGAAAAATGCAAAGGAAAGTAATGGTAAATGTTTTTCTGTTGCCCCAGTTCTTTCGGTCACTATGGGAAACACGCTTCTCTCCTTAGAGGCCGCCAGCTTGACTCAACAGCTTTAGTGCTGAATGTTACAAACTGTTGACATTCCTATCTCTGTTTACACTGTTTTCTGCAGGATTAACAATTGTGTAGGTGAAGATAATCATTGGCTGTTTTTGCAGTTGTGCTTCTACACAGAACTCCTGAGTTCTTACACACTGCTACTTGATTTCTGCCACTATTACTACTTTGAACCACTAAGAAAAGTTAATGCGGTAAGAGAATCTTCTGCTTGTCAGAGTAGGATAAAAATTGTGTCATTTATGACAAGCCTCAGCAAGATCCAGCCTGTAAAAACATTTAATGTGTTTAACGTATAAATATTAAAAATGAACTTCAATATGCCCACATTACATTCAAAAGCTTGAATACTATAAAAGCTTTTCTTACTTATGAACTAAGAAATATTAGCTTAGTAGGATTGACTATAATTTGCACATTCTGCTGGAATGACTGCAGCAAAGAAGCATTTGGTAAAGGAGTAAAATAATATACATTTCATTTGAAAGTCTGCAGATACTGCAGCTGTTTGTCCAGTAGGAGCAGTATTATCGCAAGATCTCTCTGGAAAGTAATTGTGTACAACACACAGATAGATCCCTTGGTAACTGTCGGAAGTCATTGCAAATGTCAAAATTTCATAAGCTTTCATAGGGAAACAAGAGTTGTTGCAAGACTTAGTTTTTGCTATTATTTTTGCTCAATTTGTATTTTTAAAGTGTATCAGTAGGAGAGCTTCAGGGTATGCATTGCTGTCTCCTGTAGTAAACAATCTGCAGTGGTAAAAAAAATGAGCAGCAAAAAAAAAAGTGAGGGAACAATCCACAATTGCCCAAAGAACCTGCAATTTTGAATTTTGGAGGTATCCCTTTGTGTTTCCTCCTTATCAGAATAACAAGATTAAACTGTTATGTTTTCTTTTACAGGATGTCTTTGTGTTTAGACATGAGCTTGCCCTAATAAGAATATCAACATTCATGGGTTTAATTATGTTAGTTGGAATGACTGGACTCTTTTATATTCAGCTAACTGGTGTATTTAATGTAAGTGTTTAATTCCTTTGAAATATTTTAATGCGTATATTTATGCAGTGCTGAAAGTATATAATCTGTTGTTGTTCTTTAGCTGTTCAGTTGTTTTCAAAACTTTGTAACCCAAAGCTTATCAATTTGACAGATTTGTCTGTCAATAGCACCTTCTTTTGAGTTCTTGTAAGCTCCTACTTGTGTTGTTATTACGCAACAGTATTATCTAAAACATCTTGTTCTGGCCTTTAACTTTTCTAAGCAACAGGGTCTTCTCTAATAACTCTTGCCTACAATAAGTACTATAATCTTTAAGTTTTTGCTTCATTGTAAATGCTTCCTGGAAACAGTTTAGTTGAATTTCATTTTGTTAGATAGCGCCCAATGTTCAAGTCTGTCAAGATCCTTCTGTATTAAGCCTATCTTCTGGAGTGTTGGCTATTCCTGCCAGCTTGGTGTCTGCAAATTTGATGAGTTCCCCATCTATCCCCTCGCCCAAATCAACAAATGATTATAAAAATAAAAACAATTGCTGAAACTAGTTGGATGGCCATATCTCTGAGCTCATACTGCATAATTGGGTGGTAGTATTAAAAATCTCCTTCACTTGCAACTATCATACATCTCTTGATACAGGCACCAAAAGAAGAACTCAGGGATGTATGTAGTAAATACACGTTTGAAGATTTCATCTGTTAGTACCTTGGGCCCAAATTAGGTTGGTGTTAAAGGGTCAAAACAGAGTTGGAAACCAAATTATTGTTGGCAATAATATGTTCATAGTGCTGAGTTCCAGTTACCAATCTCAGAACTTTATTATCGTTTGATGTTTCTGGACCATTTTCAGAGGCAGCCCTGCATTAATAGTAATTCAAATGTGAGTTTCCCAGAGGATGTATTATTGAAGCAGGATGATCCCCATCTAATTAAGATTGTGGCTGGCATAGAAGCTTATGCTAGAAGAAGCTATCCTAATCTATAGGGGCATTTGTGCTCCTAATGATAATTATGGATCATGAGCACTTTTAAATTAAGAGCCCAGGCTTTGAGGAAGACATTTTTCCTTGCAGGACAGGATGGACCATCTCAGTTCAAAATTAACTACCTAGTAATACTGTGTTGTCATAATTTAGTTTCAATTTATTAACATTTATGTAGTCTATTATATGTGACAAAAAAATCAGTGTAGCTCATCCAGTGCGTTTTAGGAGTTTGATGCAAAGGATAAATAGTTGGCTATGCTGAAGGCATAATCTTAAATCCCTAGATCAGAAGATATCAAATTTGGTGGCCATTAACTTGTGCGCACCCTCCAGCCAAATAAAACTTTTTCACTATGCTCTGATATGGTTCCCTCTCTCTTTTTCCAGTCAGAATCGGAGTGTGATTTGGCAGTATTCCTGCTATCTTTCTCAAGCCAGACTAGTGTACCCAAAACTGGACTGTCTCTAGAAGTACTGTAGTGTCTGGGATTCTGGCCTAACCCTAGTCCTAACACTTTTATACTTCCGGCAGCTGTTCCTGAAATATCCCCAACCTATTTTTCATTGCCACCCAAGTGAGTTAATGAGGATTAAAGCTATCTTGTCTAGTCTAACATTCTTTCCCATCCTAGGGTAGTGTGGCTGATTTGGTTTTCTTTTGGGGAGGCCACCATCACACTACAGTAGATTATGGCCCTGAGGCTGAGCTCCAGGTAACCTAAGCACTGCACCTTTTTCTTTTTTCTTTTGGTTAATCTGTGCCCATTGAGATCCCCCTGCCAAGTTTTAAGTGAAATGATTGGGGAAGCACTGATTGTGTTGAAAATTTAGTTGAGTAAAGTAATTTAACTCAAAGATTGTATAATAATACAACTAAAAGATCAATTAGCAGATTAACTATTGGGGTAATCAGACTAGTGCCAATACCAGTGTTTTAGTTCATATACACACTATTTCCTTATTGATCTTTTATCTTGTGTTTCCTTGAACTTTTAATTACTATGTCATATCTGTTGAAGTTCCTTAATCTCTGTAACCATTTTTAGTCCTAATAAAGAAGTATTTGTGCAAGATTTTTGACCTGTGATAACTCCAAATCTATGAAGTTCTATTTAAAATGGAACTTGTTTCCTAATAGAGAGAATTATAATTGGCTATCTAAGGATTACCTAGTTCAGCAGGAGTTGTTGAAAAAAGTAGAAGAATCTACAGTATGTAATCTGAATTTCATGTTTTGGTCCTTTCCAAAGAAATCTTGTTTGGAAACTGGCCAGAACCAGTCGATGGAAGATGAAAGTATCTACAGCACTCATGATTGTTATGACTGGGCAATATTTCAAATTCAAGGGGGCATAGGTCTTTGGAATAGACTATGCAAAGACATTCAGGCATCATCTCCTTAAATGAACTTGGTCCTTCCCAGGACCATACAGCTGCCCTTTGCAAGTGCAAAGGTTTCTGAGAAAAGACATTTCAGTTGAAGGTGCTGCTAACAGGTGCTTCATATGCACACAGAAGCCCTAGAGCAGGGGTGTCAAACTGCTGGCCCGTGGGCCGGTTTCATCATACCGGAGCCACACCCACCCCATTGCTGGCAATGGTGAAAAAGCTCCGATACGTCGCACGACGTCATGTGACGTCGCGAGTTTGACATGCCTGCCCTAGAGGATAAAGGAAGTTTAGCAAAGAGAAGAAATCCTGATCTTGTTATGGGGACATTTTGCTGTTTTTCTAGATCTACTTTTAAGAAAGGGAGTTTGGCCTATCTGATCCATCCCTCTCACTGATAAGGTGATTCTGGGCAGATAACAAGCAGTAAAAAGATAACTATAGAAACAATTACAATTACGCTATATAAAAATTAGAACGAAGGAGACGAATGGCATGGGATTCCAGCGGTGAATGCCCCCCTTGGAGCCCCAAGCCAGTCAGCAAAACCAAGTTTTGATACTCATCCAGAAAGCCAGAAGGGTAGCAGCAGTTCTCGTTTCTGGTGGTAGAATGTTCTGCAGGTCTGGGGTCACAGAGGAAAATGCTCTTCTTCACCCCACTAGCTGGAATTCCTTGGCCGACAAAGTCTGCAGCTGAAGTAGCCTTATGGCTAAATATCACCTACCATTAGCCTGCATCCAAAGTTTAAAAATGCTGTATTCCTGATTCCTTTAAGTGTATTAGAAAGAAAATTAAGTCTTTAACATTTTAAAGCATTAACTAAAAAAGGCCCCCCTTCCTTCTTTGCCTCCATAACTTTTGCTAAAAATATTTTACACTATTTGCCAGTGAGAAGATATGTATATTTTAATGGAAAAAATAACGTGCTTCATTGCTACATGAAAGGAGGCTTTTTTTTTTGCTATTTCTGATTTATATTAAAAGACTTGTATGGAAGGGGAAAAAAACATGTTGTATTTGAAAGGAATCAGCCTTTCTTTGATAATCAGATCTGTTAAACACAGATCTGTACTTATAGGAAACTCTTCTCACCTTGTTTATAAAACAGTAATCATTTTCTCACTAAGACACTACTTGTGATCCCTAGTTGTGATCTGAACTTGGTTCCGGCAGTATATACATGTATAGTACATGTATATTTCCTATGATTGGGGTTGGTATTGTTAACCTCCTGTGACCTGTATTGTATGTATGCAGTGTCTTGTTGAAGGAGTGGTGGATTATTTTTCAGTTGTTATAGCAGTGAGAAATTTGAAATGAGCTCATTTGCTTTTACATAAGTTAAACAGCTGTTAGTGCAATGATAATTTCTTGATATACTTATTTCCACAATTCCTGTACAAAGCTTATCAGCATGGTTCTAATCACTTAGCTGCCAAATTAATTCTAATCACTTATCTGCTGAATTTTTTTAAAAATACAAATCAGTATTTTTAGGTTCTGTTGTTGGCTTTCAGAGCTTAAGTTATCCGAAGTCAACAATAATAAATTAATCTGAATTTAATGATAATTTAACATGCTAAACATGTATTTAATGTATTGTGCAACCAATTTGTATGGTTTATACAATATACTTTTTTAGTTAAAATGAATAAAATATTTAGTATTTTTCCTTTCCTTTTTATTTTCTGACAATTTTGGAGGCAGAAACATTTTGGGTCGATTTATTTTTTTGACTAAATTTTACATTAGATTTTTATTTGGTAAGCCACTTATCTGGAGTGTTTTGTATAAATGAAAAATCCAGGTTATCAGTAACTGCTGAAAATAACAGGATAATCGCTTAAGCAGTGATTCTCTGATGTCATTGTGGGAGGTTAGTAAAAGAGGATTACCATGACCCAGATAAAATAATTAGAAATTACTTGGACACTTACAAATGAATGATTTACTGTTCTAATCTCATTTCCAAAGTTAGAAAAGATCTGTCTCTCAGTATAATACTGCCAGATGTTTTTAGTTGAAATGCATCCTTTGAAGAGACTAATCTGAAGCCTAATTTTAAGGATTATCTTTGATTATTTTTATTTAAAATCTTAAACAGGATCTGTTTTTATTTTCCATATGTTATTGCAAATGATTAACAGAGTTAACAGATTTTTTTAAAAAAAGAATGATAGTCTGGAGCGCATTGTATTTCAGATGTAGATCATGATGTCTAGTTTGGTATTGTTTTGGGGTGCCTTTGAATTAGTCTTTTTGAATTCTTGAATGGCTCAACCAAAGCAAATTGATTTCTTTACACATTTTTATTAAAATAATGGTCAGTTGGACAAGTGTTCTATCCAATGTTATACTTTCAATATAGAAGGGTAGATCTGCATATGGGACATTTGCAGGTGCTGCTGTAATTAGTGAATCCAATCTCCCTGTTATCCTTGGAAAAAGGAAAAGAATATTGTATTGTCTGACACCAGCCATTTTACAGCTGAATTTCGACAAGGCAAACTTGAAGTATGGGCTGAGGAGGGGGTTGCATTTGCAGCCCACAGGTGGCCGATCTGTGAATGGTTTCAATTATATGTCATTTGTACTGTGATTACACTCTGGCTATAATTTTTCAGATATCCTAAAAATAAATACAATTTGTACTCTGAGGCTATCAGCAAACCTCATTTATGCTCTATTAATCCTCTAAGAATAAAGGAGGGCCTAATAGAGGAAGCTTCTGAGAGACAAATTAAATAGGCCTCCAGGAAACTATTTTGTCACTGAATGGCAGCAACATGATTTCCTGCTCTTTAGGGAGAGAAGGATTAAACAGGGCCTAAAATAGATTTGGGAGCTGCCCTAGAAGTCTTCCATTTTCATTTCCTCTCTTAAACTCAACCCCTGTAAACCCAAATTGGGCTGAATAAGTGAGCTTTCCAGCTGATAAGGAGCAAATGGTAGTCTAGAGCAGAGATCCCCAACCTTTTGGGCACCAAGGACCGATTCCGTGGAGAGAGGTTTTTCTGCGGACCGGAGGGTACGTGGTTTTGTGTGCTGTCTGCATCTCACAGATGGGGCTTTGCTTGTTTGTGCGGACCGGTTGCTGGCATGCCGCGGCCAGGTACTGGTCCACAGATCGGGGGCTGGGGACCCCGGTCTAGAGGCCAATAAAATATTCCCCAACCTGTACCAGTAGCTATACGGTTTTCTCATATTGGAAAATTTAGTCTGTCCTTGCACCTGAATTGGTTGGTTGATTACTTTTACCTGCTGCAATTGAGAGACCCATCAGGTGACAGTCATGCCATTAAAAAGCCAAAAGTAAGCAATCAGAAAAAGCCGTTAAGTATAGAATAGCCATCGTAGAAATGAGAAAAGGCAAAGGGGGTCATTTAAGAATGAAGGGCCTCTTAATTCTATTTCATCTTATTTTCTGAAACCTAATAAAGTAGGAACTGAATGGATGTCAAGGGGCAAAGAATCCCCTAATATTGGTCCTGCAACAGAAAAATATTGTTGGGACTCCAACCACCTTCCCTACAGCTTCTCCTGCACATGAGATGGGTTAAAATTGATCAGGGAAGCTGGTTCTAGACTGATTTGTCTGCCTGTGTTATAAATTTGAAACGGTTGGTAAAATTTTCAGATGTCTCATTTTTTTTCTGACCTGAAGATACTATGGATTTGTTAGCATTCTTGTTATTTCATATGAGCTACTTTTATGAGTTATTTAAGATGCCCCTGAGCTACGGTGCCTCCAGCTGTGATCTCCTTAGATGTACTGAGCTAAGTAGGGTCATTCCCGGTCAGTGGCTAGATGTACAGCTATGGGAGAAAGCTTAAACACTACAGGAAATGTTGGCAATTCAGAAAGTGAAACATTTCTTCTGAAGTGTTATTGAATCAATCAATGCCCCGAATAAGGCCTGTTGTTGCTTCCTGACGTCAAGTCAGGGTGGCAAATGTATGCATTTGTCTCTTCTTACAAGAATAGTTTTGACATCTAGATCTAGTCTGAAGGCAATTTTACAATAATGCTCTTTTCTTACTGGGTCAATTAATTTTTGTACAATTCTGAAGAATTGTATTCTTTCCTAAAGTTTGTATTTTTTTAATTGATTCACTTGATGCTTTGTTCTTCCCATAGGTTATGTCATACATGTTGAAAAAGCCATTCTTTTCTTAAGAATCTAGACATCATAAGTAGAAATTTTCATTTTTTTGAGAATTTTTCCTTACCATTCATGATCAGCATTATGGTACATATTCATTCCAGAATTCTCACAATCCAGTGAAGGATGTAAACTGAAGAGGTAGTAAAAAAAAACATTTGGTGTTTGTGAGATGTTCTTTGGGTGAATTTGGATGTTAAATGTTTGATATTGAAAATTTTGACTTCAGGCTAGATGTCTAAGATACAAATATTTGAATATGCCCATGTTTGAATTGTAAGCCCAGTAAATGATGCCTTGTGATTACGTTTCTTTTGATTATGTGGACACAACCAAGCAGTTTACTTGGCAGTTTTAGAGAAGTGCTTTGCCATTGCCTTAATCTGAGGTATGTCTTTTAATTTTCTGGTCTAGATTATAATCATACTGGTTCTCATTCAAATACAAAGTAATCCTATCCTGCTTAGTTTCCAAGTTAAGACACAGACAACCAGATGGCCATGGTTAAAAGACAGGGTTTTTTTTAAAAAAAAATAAATAAGATAATGAAAATTCTTGAAATAAGAAACAGAGAAAACAACCTTGGTTGTTAATGCTGTATTAATATGGTTATAGCACTCTGTATAAAGGAATATTTATACTGAAAGAGAGTCAACAATATCTGCAGTCTGCTTAAATTTTGTTTCTTTAAATAAATACTTTGTTTTTATAAACATGAAAATAAAATAAGAATATCGTTGTAAGTTCATTCATATTCAGCCTTTTCTGGATTTTTTTTTACCTTAGACATTTTTTGTGTTGTTTCTAAATTTATTTTCTCTTTAGCCTTCAGGTTATTTGAATTTATATGATTATTTAAATTAATCAAATAATGTAACTTTCATGACTTTGTATGCTGAATCTTTAGCAAAGCCCACTTCAAAATGAATGTCAGATTTCCCTTCTGCCTGGTAGGATATTTTGAATGTACTCTGACATAACCTTGACTTGAGGAGGTCATCCACAAGCCCAGTTTCATTACCTAAGATACAAAGACAAGTATCTTGTTTCTTTGATGTGGCTGTATTGCTCAGGTTGTGGTTGCCAAACTGCATTCTTTCATATCGGGGAGATTTTTAATTTAATTTAATTGTCCAGTTCAAATAATTAAATGAAGAAAGGATGAGACTAAATGGGTTTGCTCTTATTTCGGTCTGACTTACATTCCCCCCAAAAGGCATACAGTATATGCTATACTATGCAAATTGTTCTTTAAAAAAAAATACGGAATTATTTCTTTATTCAAAGTTTAAATTTAGGATATTTCTAAATTACGGAAAATACCTGAACTAACCCAGTCAAGGACTCACTATTCTCAATATAATATTTGCTAAAATAATGCATGGCACACTATTTTGATAAAGTACAATAAATAAAAGAAATTATTTTGGCCACAGCTCTAAAGATCCTTTATATTCAGACATTTGGAATATTGGATTTCATCATCTGACTGAGTAAGAAACTCACATGAAAACAGATTTGTATTTCTCTTGGGTGGTAAGATTACAGTAAAATTGTAGAAGAAATGTCAGCTTTGTTATCTATATTTGTACTTGTGTCTGTATGTGTGTGGATTACACTGTGTAGAAACAGTGTTACCTTTGTTATCTTTATTTATGTCTGTCTGTGTGTGTAGGCACAGATAGAGAAATAGAGTACCTCACTGTCAATGATACATGAAAAAAAATATATTGTAACATATGTGCTCCTTCTATAGACTTTTGGAAAATAACAGCCTTTGTATGTTTATGATAAGAAATATTTAAGCTATTTTTTTTCTTAAAATAGGACATTACAGGTATAGAAAGACTGGCCAACTGTTGTGAAGAAATGTGAGTATCATTTTGTTTTGTTAAAATCTTTATGGAGCTTGGCAGTAAAATGCACATATGAGAAACACTTACGGCACTAATGAAAGCTTAGCGTACCTTTTTCACAGTGATTCACATGGTGCTTTAATTTAAAAAAAGAAAAGAAAAAAGAAGAAGTTCTATCTGGTTCAGTCAAAACAATGCTTTCAAAGCATGGTCCAGAAAGGGGATTTGTTTTGTTTTGCTCTCTTTTGTTGGCAAACAGTCTGTTGACTATGAGGAACATCTTAGTTCTGCAAGTGCAAATGCAGTTTGTGTTTCTTAAAGTCTCAGCTGCTGCTGCTGCTGAAGGGAAAGGAAAGCTTTGCTTATGGCGGCTCAGATGCAATTCATCAGAGTCAAGTAATGGATCCCCAGCCAACCTGTATTGTTCTAGCTGACTGAAGTGCACCATGGGAGTGCTGTCTTTCACTAATAATGCTGTCGTCTGTAGATCAAGACCTCGAAAGCCATGGCAGCAGACCTTCTCAGAAGTTTTTGGCACTCGCTGGAAGATCCTGTGGTTTATTCCTTTCAGGCGAAGGCGTCCACTGCGTGTTCCCTACCACTTTGCCAATCACGTCTAAACAGATGGAGGGGCAGGCACAGATGGGTTCTCCATGCTGGATGTGTGTTGCAGGTTTTGTGATAATAGAACGATGGCACTCCTAAAGTCAATTAAAATCTACCCACCAATCTTAGACGTCACAACGTGCCCCAGGTCTTTTTTTTTTTTTTTTAATAATGAAGATTTTCATTCTGCCTAGGGATTAAGGCACACTTCTCTGTTTATGTTCAAAGTGTACTTACATTCAGATTAGCATCGCAGAGAAATCACTGCAGGTTCACAATAAAAAACAATGATTGATGTGCAAATGTTACTTTTGTTTTGATAATGCAGTTGATTTTGATAGAAATTCTGTCATCTACACAAATCAACAGGTTTGGAAGTATCTTGACTGGTTTGAATTTCTTTTTTCTTTTTTATCAGTCATACTAGCTGGATTATGTAGAAATGTCTGTTTTCCTATTCATCGGTTTTAATGCCTCCAATGCCTTTTTATTTATGATGCATGATATTAAAATGCAGCTCGTCTCTAGAGAAGACTGGCATTTTAACAGTGTGTTTTTAAAAGGAAGAATCATGTTTGTTTCTATGTCCTCGTGTTTAAAAAAATACGTTGTGTAAAAACAAAACATAAAATCCATTGCTTTTTGAAAGAAAAATAGGTTATAAAATGTGCAATTCTCTCTTCTTTGTACATGCAATAATTAGCCTTAAGTGCTAGCTAGATGTGTCTTAGAAGTATATACTAAGTTTAAAAAAAGCAAAGTTTATGCCATGATCCAGCCAAAGTTAAGCACCTTTTAAATCCTACTTATATTAGTGATACATTTAGTATTTTTTTCATTCTCTCCCAAAAGAACAGGCAAGCTGCTGTGTTGCAATTGGAATAATTGGCAGATCTGTTTTTCTGGGCTTAAGCTGCAGTCCTATACCTATATGTGATTTATTTTGAATAGATATGCATAGGATTCTACTAAGTGCCTAATTTTGGTGCGATTGTGCCTATAAAATTTATCAACATTTACTATATCATATCTACTGAAAACATATACAGTACTGTGTTGTTGTTTCTGTGTACTATGTTTCTTTGTTTTGTACTGTCACCACTAGAAGGATTTAAAATTTAAATTTCATGCGTTCATAGATCGGGTAATATATGTTGGAGATATTTTAACAATAGTATTTATATAGTAAATATAGTTGTTACATTTAGCGTTATCTACTCTCTATTACATTTGCTTGTCAGAAGGTTGCAAAAGGTGATCACATGAACCCGGGACCCTGAAACCGTCATAAATATGAACCAGTTGTCAAGCATCCAAATGTAAATCACATGACCATGGGGATGCTGCAACGGTCCCAAGTGTGAAAAATGGTCATAAGTCGCTTTTTTCAGTGCCATTGTAACTTTGAACTGTCACTAAATGAACTGTTGTAAATCGAGGACTACCTGTATTTGGAGCAGATACATACTGGCTAGTGAGGCAGCCTCAGGAATAGATGCAGTTTCTTTTGAGTTGCTAAGGAGTGTGTCTAGGTATGCTTCAAATCACCTTTTCCCTACAGATCTGGACTGGTGCACAGTTCTGTTCTAGAGCATGGGTCTCCAACCCCCAGTCCGTGGATCGGTACCGGGCCGCGGCATGCCAGCGACTGGTCTGCACAAACAAACAAAGCTCCATAAGCAGGATGCAGGCAGCACACAAAACCACACCTCCACGGAAAAAGCTCCGCGGAAAAAGCTCTCTCCATGTAACCAGTCCCTGGTGCCCCAAAAGTTGGGGACCTCTGTTCTAGAGCATCAATATCAGTTTATGAGTAATAGCACACAGAATAATGACTGATGACAGATGTTAGTTCACTTCATATATAAAAACAGAACAAATTATACTAAACCATTTCTGACAGATGTTTACACTGATTATACATGCATCTGTTAATATAACATTCTGTTCACTTGTTTCAAACAGCTTCCATATCCTCTTTGCTTATGTCTACTTTCCATTCATTCTGATTGGAGATTATCTTTTGTTCTAACACTTTTTCAAAAAAGATAATTAGGTCATCTTTCTGAAATTGGCTAACTTTTATTACTTTCTGAAGATCCATTCTTGACAGTATCAAAAATGGTTTGTTCCACATTCGGAGTCTCTTTTATCATGCCTCTATCCCTCTCAAGCTTTCATCATAAACAATCAAGTCAATCAGGCAACATAAATGGGCATCTATTATCAACTTACAGATCCATACATTTATATGCACAAATAATACCAGTTCATATTTTCTGATATACCGTATATTTTGGCTCATTCATTATTGGAACTACATCTTTATTTTTTTTTAACATATTCTTTAACTCAACAAGTATAAACCTCCTACATTCCCATCTGTTACCTCTTCAGTGTTTCACAGACGTACAACATATTTAGTTTTCTTATGTTTCAGTTGTTAATCCATGCATTTGGGCTTTTATTTCTTTAATGCTCCACATTGTGCTCCTCATCTATTTGTCAAGATTGTCCCCTGATGGGCCTAATAGGTAATAGTCTCTGTTGTCCAACTTTGCTTTGCTTAACTACTCTTTCACCCATCACCTTTTAGTAAGAGAAGGCGTAAACTGTATTACTAGCTGTAATTTACCTATGCCACATGCAGCATTCCCTGCTAATGGAGTGTACAATACCAGTCATGACCAGCTTGACCCAAGTCCAGCCAAAGTATTGTCTATGTATTCTGCGCAAGTTTCAATCTCTAATATAGAGACTTCCTTGGAACCAAGCATCCTGTTGCTTCACCCTGTCAATAGGAGTCATGTATTATATAGTGAGGCATACCGAGGATGTTATTAATTATAATAGCTGTGAAATATGTTTATTAACAAATAATTCACAGAGGGAACGTGAAGTTCATTAATCTGAAACTCATCTCCTCTTATAAATACTGTACGTGTTGGCGGGTATAATTATTTTGATGAAACTATTACAGCCCTCTTGGTTTAGAGTCTAGACAACCAGTTTTGTCAAGAGACTGTGAGTTCGAGTCCTGCCCTAGGCACAAAAGCTGCCTGGGTGACCTTGGGCCAGTCTTTCTCTCTCAGCCCAGCTCATCTCAAAGATGGTTGTTGTTGTGGGGAGAATACAGTAGGACGAGGAAGGAATATTAGTTAGGTGTGTTCACTGCCTTGGAATTATTTATAAAAATAATAAAGATGAGATATAAATAAATAAATACCACTTTATGTTTTACATAAACTCTGGAGCAGCCTTTGGTAAATTTCACCTTGAGAACTTTGGCACATAGTAGGATATTGACTGAACTGAGTTTTAGGAAAATGTAAATAATTTATAGATAGAACCTTTCAGATTCATTCGAGATGACTACATTGTCTCCCAAATGTCTTAAAAGTCACTCAGATATCTGGATCCATTTACAGCTTTTTTAGTTTAATAACTCTTGAATGCATTCTTTTATGAACTGTTTCTGCAGCTCCAATAAAATTTAACTCAGAAAAGCTAGTCTGTGGAGAATGTTCACTGATGATATTTATCTCGAAACTAAAATTGAAAACCGAGTAAGTATTGAAAGCTAAACATATATAAACAGACTATTAGTACTCCCTCATGCATTCCATACTGCATTGTTGTTTAAATGAGGCAAGAAAGGGTTACGAATATGTTCCAAAATCTAAAATTAATGCTATCTAGAATAAAATAAAGCTTTGTCCAATATTGTTTGTACAGTACTTGAGATATCTATCCTTATTTTGTTCTTGAAGTGCCCTCTCTTGGTTGATCTGTGCAATTTCATTACTATTAAGAAAAGTAGGTAGTTGCATGCCTTATCTTTTCATACACACATAATGAGATTTGTAGGAGAAAAACGTCAGTAGATCATGTTGTGTGAGGGATGCAGCAAAATTATATACCACATTCTTTCCATGTAGAAAAAGAGAAGATAATACAATAAGATTCTGTACTCTTAATCTGCCAATTAGCTGCTTGACTGCTCATACTAAAATGGATCATAAAAAATAAATATGTTCCTGTCTCCAAAAAAGCCTACATACTAAGGTGTGTCAGGGAAATAGATTTTTGTGCCTCTTAGGATAAACATCTAATGGTTGAATGGTTACATATATATTGTTTAAAAAGTTCAGTAAAATATTTTCATTGTAAACATTCTACATACTCTTTGAAATATTGACTGTCACATAATGCATGTAATATTGTTGGTTTAAAAAGAGTGTCAAAAATATCTTTTGATATATTGGCTTTTTTTAATATCGATAGTACTGGGGATTTTCATAAACATTAAAATCCAGATTTAGGAAAATGTTTTCCCTGTGTATATAAAAGATAACGTTAGGATAATAAATTGAGAGATTAGTTGGGACTAAATATGTTTTAATATGAGTAGGACAGCTGCTTAATTTTCTTTCTTATTTTAGCATCTGTTATATTTGTTCATAATCTCTTGATTTTGATGCATGAATTTAAACAACAGAGAGATATTGTTCACAAAATGCTAAGTATTATCTGAGCAAATTATACAGTGTTTGGACATGTATTTTGCACCTAAATTATTTATAGATATTTTAGACTGCATTATTTGCTTAGTTATATATTTTAGCATCTTTATTTAGGACCCCATCAAAATAGTTTGGAATAATTAGCAATAGTTTGGTTTCCTAAGGACCTAACTTGTAACTGCAATTCATCTCTTCATAAAAAGTTCTTAACCAGTGTTCTTATAAGATAATCATATAGCTATCAATACCTATAGTAAAGTATGTTAGAATCTCCATTGTTCAGAACTATTGTTAAAAATTATAGTTTTAATTCACTGTTGCCCTTTCAAAAGATGGCTTATAATTCTGCCTCTTGTGTGCTAAGTGGAGTATATTACCAAGATGTCAGTGAATAATCCACAAATAAAAAGAATGCTTAGAGGCTTTTTAATAACAACCGAATAATTATGAAGGCAAATTGGTAGGCTGATGGCAAAGTTCCCAGTGATCAGAGTGATATGGTTGGGTTTTATTGACTGATGGAGGTTTTAAGAACTAGCATACCGTTCTCCTCCTCCACTCCCAGGTATATGGCTTACAATGTTCAGTCAACTATGGGGGTCAAAAGCATTCCAATCCTTAATGGGACCCACAGCCCATCTCGGCTGAACCTTCTGAACCATTCTGGCAGCCATCTGTGCAGCACAGGTGACTTGGCTCAGTTAGTCTACCGCCACTTCTGCCTGAATTGCAGTGTGCGTTGGGTGTATGTGTAGCCTCCGTACTGTGCCGTCTGCAAAGCTTCTTGGGATAAGAAGTTCCATTGTAATCCATCCATTGAATTTTTTTTCTGAGATTCCAATGACAAAAAGCATTTGTTGAGCTATAATACTATTAATGTAAAATATAGGAAAAAAATGGTTGTGAGTGAAATGTGCAAGACGTTTGGACTTAAAATTCACGCTGATAACAGCTGTCGTTTTTCCTAAATCATGGGACATATTTGTAAATAATAGAATCCTATTCTAACTTTGAAGGTTTAATGCTCTGTGCCAAGTGTAATTCTTATAAATAAAAGTCACTTGTTTATAGACATATTCCCATATTTGTTCCTGCCATTCAATGGGCATCTTACCGTTAAAACTGAGAATTTTGCAAATTGACTTTGACCCCCCAAAATTAACCATTTATTTTTATCAACTAGGGAGCTTTGTATTAGGGTAACTTTTAACAACAGGATTTTCGTTTTGTATCACCAGTGTTTCCAGTGCAATTCTTGCATTTCTGGTTCAGTTCAGGAATACGTTTAAAACTTCTGAGCCAACTCAAGACTTGATGCTGTGGCTATCAAAAGTCAGCTTAGCTGTACTCTATTTTCCAGGGCATACCTCTGCATAACGACTAGTATAACTTTACAAAGTTTCTATAGCAGGGATCCTCAAACCTGGCCACTTGAAGACTTGTGGAAATGGCTAGCTGGGGAATTCTGGGAGTTGAAGTCCACAAGTCTTCAAGTGGCCAAGTTTGAGCACTCCTGCTCTATAAGTTACCATCAGTTCAGTGATGAGATTTGAATTCTGTTAGCATACAACCTTTCCTTAATAATGTCTTCAATCTGGTTTGGGCTGTTCAAAAGCCAAGTTATCTATTTTATGGGGATCTACTATTGACCACCTAATGATGACATGTTTATTAAACATGCAATTCAATGCTGCCTACTGTACCATCAGAAGACCTTTATGCTTAGGTTGCTACCCCTTTTAAACAGCTTCCGTCCAGGAACTCTGGAGCAGACTTTTTCAAATTGTATTCCATGGAAACTTAATGAATTCCATGAGAGACTAAAAAAAACCCACACTTGTACAAGACCAATTTTCTATCACTAGAGATTTGCCTAAGCCTATCAGAGGCACCTTTTTTTGGGGAGGGGTAATGATATCGGGAGTGAAAAGGTGATGTAATTATGCACCCATTTCCCGCAATAATTAGAAGTGGAAAATAGGAGTTGTGAACAGGATGCTTTATTTGCATTGTACTTCTGACATTGGCCTTAGTTAGTTGTTGATCCCTTGTAACAGTAAAGCAAGAATAGTGTCCTTCAGCCTGATAAAGTAAAATTTATAGGGGTGTCCTGAAATGTCATAGTTTAAAGGAAATGTGGGTAGCAATAATTAAGATGATGAATCATTATTTTCAAAATAAATGTCTTTTTAAAATCTGGTAAGAATAATTATATATTAAAAAATAAAAATAAAAAATCACCACCACCATAACGTTCCATTGGCATATGCTGCATCTGTGGAAGCAGGTACAGTAACAACGTTCCACTGTTGATATGGTAATGTGTGATAGTATCCATTCCTTGAGTTCTAGGAGCTTTTAGACCTAGATATGTTTCAGAAGACACATTTTCTTATATGATCACTGCAAGTCGAATGTAATCTACCAAATAAATTGCTTTTTATAATCATCATTCACTTAACCTTAATAAATGCAAGTTTCTTTAGAAAAGTTTCCTAAAACGTATATATATATATATCAGATAACAGTAGAAAACTACCTAAAAATACTGAGGTAAGGATATCCTTCCAATCACAACTCAGGTCTAGAAAGTCCAGCTCCCTGGTATTTATTTTTACACAATCCCTTGGACTTCTATTTAATAACTTCTGAACATTAGAATATGGAGAGCACTGACAGCTGTATATTGAGAAATGGAGGGGCATCAGTTGCACCATTACTTGAAGTATATTTTTTTATTTGCTATTCTAAAAAGCTTAACGGTTCTTCTGAACAATTTGCAGCCTAAATGCCATGATAACTATTGTTCTATGATGACACATAAAAGGTAAAGTTTTGTAACTGGAAATTCAAATTTTTACTCCGCATCTAACTCCTCTACCATGTGATTTACACCTGTTGTATTTAGACTGTTTCTGAAATCATCAAAACTGTTTATATTCAACATTGTAAGGAAATTTGCTGCTTTCATTTAACTGTTGGACTATTGTGCGCAGATATGATTAGGAGAAGAGAAATTGTGGATAATATCAGATTATAAGGTTACTGTAATTATTATACAATAATATCCTGAACAAAAATGTGTTTACTTTATAGATCTTATTTTTGTATTGGTGTATATTGGTGGTTATATTTGGGTTACATTTATGATTTTTTTTAAAAAAAATGGGTGATTTAATTTACTTCTGTACTGTATTTTTTGAAATCTTATTTATAAATAAAGTATTATGTGCTTGTATTCCCTTGAAGAGATATAATGCTGCTTACAAAAATGTGTATATTTGAACAGTTTTCTAATATTTGAATTCAAATCTTAAATTCCTTACAAAATTCCTTCTATAGTAAAACATGTTACACATTGGTTTTTATAGTTTAAATTAAAAAAACCTCTAAACAAAGTTGTAGTTCCATATGCAGAATATTATGAAATAAATCATTAGAACAATGATTTGTCACTTCTGTTTTTCATTATTGTTATAATTTTATTGGATGCAATAGATACTTCACAGATGATTAATACAAGTTTTTTCCCCCTCAATAACGTGTGACTAACCAGTTTTGGGATCAAATACTAAAATAGAAGAATCTGCTGTGATCCAGCAAGGTTCATATATATGTTTTACTACATGTGGTATTGTTGTTCGCCCATCGATTTCGATGAAGACCTTGACATCTTATGGATTATGGGCCATCAGCGGTGTGTCCATAGATGGCTGATAAGACCGATGTTAGCACGGAATGTTCTGCCACATACTGAACAGAGAAATGTGGACACTATTGCTTCAGCATTTGCAGCTCTGGCTTTACGGAGTGCTCGCTTCTCTTGGGCCAAAATTGTCCTTCTGTGTTCATATGTCTGGCAACCCTGGTAAACCAGGGTACGCCATGTCAGTCGATCATGCGCCAAAAATTCCTAAGAGATGGTGTCGATATCCAGGGACTTGAGAGATTCTTTCAGCGTGTCTTTGTATCGCTTCTTTTGTCCCCTGTGTGATCGCTTTCCTTGAGACAGCTCACCATAGAAGAGCTGTTTAGGGATGCGATGGTCTGGCATCCTTACAACGTGGCCTGCCCAGCACTGGGCATATGTGGTATATTGTCAAGTGTGATAGCTAATAGCAAAGGTTTACATAAGAAATGTGCACATCACTTTCAATAATGAAAAGTGGTTTCTTATGGAAGAGATTAAGTTAGAATATCTGATGTCTCTTAATGGACATACCTTATTTTTATTATTTTTAGGTATTAAACAAGTGTGGATATATTCACTATTCCCATTTGTCTTTCTGAACCACATTTATGATGACTTGATCCTTCTTTTCATGTACAGTAGTTAAAAGAATTGGGAGGCTGAAAATTAATTTTGAGGAGTTGCCTGATACCACATATGAGCAAAAACATGATGACAGCATGGTAGGTTAGCCAGTTACTGATATGAATGGCAATTATATGAGCGTTCAAGGACCAATGCGAAGAAAATTGGACCCTGTGGGCATCCAGTTGAGTAAACAAGCTTGAAGAGAGATAGAGGATACGTTGGTTTGAATTAAATACAAGATGAATTTTAAAACACACAGTTTTGATAATAAAAGCAATACATTTTCTGAGGTCTTGTGTTCATTTTTATTTCTCTAAATAACTCCTTTGCTAAAATTTGGTCTTTAATTGGATGTGACCTTAGGTTCAAGTCACACATACAATTCCACATGTATATATGTCAGGAGATTACAAAATCTCAGAGGCAACTATCTAATATCCTTTGATCTTTAGATTTTTGAAATGAAAATAAAGAAGCATTTGCTTTAATTATTTGTGCAGTCAGTCATATACCCACAGAGAAGAATCATGTCAATTTAATACCTTTGGCATGACAACCTATGAAACTTTCTGTATTAGAAACATAGAACTTGACAAATAATGAACAGAAGTGTCCTTTTAATTTAAGTAGCAATAACATAACATTGTAGAATGCTATGCCAATAAAGTAAAATGTTTATTCCAGCTCATAATTCAATTTATTTTTGCTATGGACTTGAGTAAATATGTTTAGAATTGTGTGGAAAATTTCCAATCCTATGTATATTTTTGAGTATACCGTACTGGGGGTTAAATTGTTAGCATCTATAAATTGTTCTTGCATAGAACTTGGTCTATTAATGGACCCCTTCTCAATGAATCTTCTTTATAGATTTTGAAATGAACATAAATTGGTTTTTAGTATTTGTTTTTTATTCTACAGACTGACATACACCCATTGTGCTGTAATACTACTTACAGAGCACTACTGACATAGAACTGCAAGTGTTTATAAAGAAGAACTCATGAAAACTATTAGGGCATTTTTATTGATTTGTTAGTTGCATGCTTTGGATTCACACCAACAATAATACAACAGAGAAGTAAAATTTCCAATCTAGTTCATTGAAGTAAAAATTCACCAATTGTTAGGTCTCTACATTATATCAGAGAAATGTTGTTAGTTAACTCTTGATCCAAGTTTGTTACCTCTGAAATTACTGATGAGAAATTTGTTTACACTAGACATTGTAGGAGGACAGCCATGCTTGTCTGTGGTAGAAGCCCATAGTGGAGAATGACACTGCATTTCCTCAGGTCATGTATGGGAAGCCCATATCTGCATACAAATAACACCCAATCTTATTTACACAAGCAACAAAAAAAATTACAGGGACAATGATATTTAATGGGAACAGACCTTACAACAAACCTATTTTGCCATCACATCTATACCAACAGCACCATCACAGGTCCCAACACATACATTAAATGATGACATATGGCATCATTGCCAGCAATATCCCTCTGAATTTTGGGTACTGTAAAGACAGAGGAGATAAACTTTGTGCAAAGATAAGTACGGTAATGGACACTTTAGATGTAAAGACAAACTCTGACCAAAGAATTAAAGACAAAAGTAAAATCTGAGCATTTCAACCTTCTAAATCATAACTGAATACAACTATTGTGGATCTTAAAAATGACCATTTTGGGAAAGTAAACTTTTATCAGCACCGCTGAATGGGAAACTGCTGAACTTGCATACATCAAATTTCAGGCTCCCAGGAAAGATCTCAATGGGCTATGAACACATTACAATTGCTAATTGTGAGGTGCCTTTAATCTGCTTTACATGTTATCTGCATAAATAAACTGCTAGCCTTTCCTGCCCTGTACCAATTTAAATCCTACATTAGTCCAGCTATGTGCATTGATCATGTGAGCTGCAGCTTTTATTTTAATAAAATTTGTTAGATGGAAAAGTTGCTGCCAAACTCTTGATATTTAGTACATGCTAAATCCCTTTGAGCTGCATAAATCTTAAAGAGTACCTTTAAAGAGAACTCACCAACATAAGAGAAAATTGGAGACTGTTTTTTTTTAATAAAAATGGTTAACCTAATTAATATTTGTAAAGTGAAAGGATTTAGATTATAAGGTTTGGAAATGGCTATGTGAATAGTTAAAAGGTGCAAAGATAAGTATGGTGATGGATACAAGTTTGCAACTAATGATAAAAGACTTGCAACTAATGATAAAAGCTTGAAATAATCTCAGTCATTATAGTGGAGTTGTATCAAATAAAGTTTATGAAGTTTAAAAAAAACCTGCTCCTAATGGGAAGCCCTATTCTATTTCTTTTATATTTCTTTTAACTTATACTGCTGAAAAATAATAGGATCCTCTTCTGAGATATGTAATGATAGGTGGTTTGCCTAAGCTTGCTTGAACAATGTAAGAGCAAGCTACGTAACGAAGTTAAAATTGAGAAACCCTTAATGAATTTTATTACTTCCAGCTTAACTGGCTGGCCATATGTTTGAATACATCTTGAGGCCAATTACCTCCCCGAGTATAGAAAATAACATGTATGGGGAGATTTTCTTTGTCTCTTAAGTGCTCCCCTTAACATCAAAAAATAGTGTTCCAATTTGTGTTTTTCTCATATACGAAATATGGCATAATTATATGAACTGTATGTAATGCAATCCTCTGCATAATTACTGGGAATAAACATTGCATGGGATTGCATTGTAAATTAGAAAATAGTTTTATTGTTCAAAGAAGTTTCAAAGAGCTTTAGACTATCGACTAATTATTACTACCACATTTTCAACTTGCTTCTATTGCTAACATCACTGTTTGGTATCCCGTCCATCATGGCAGAGAAATAGAAGAACTCCTTCTTGGTAGTAATGATAATCTTTTACATACTGCTCCTTGGTATCTTGGGGGTAAGATGGACAGTTTGTTTCTGCCAGTGTTTAATCTTCTGGAGGGTTAGTATGGTCAATTCTGGCATCAAGCCTCAAATGAAATCAGGATCAGGCTGGTAGTCTAGAACCAGCCAGCATTCTGAAACCAAGAGAAGATGCCTTTAGGACAGCAGCCATCTTGCCTTCCTTATGTTCTAATGCCTGGAAGTAGAGACCAGCCATCTCAACTGCTTCAAGTCCTGAAGGGACCTGCAGGTGCACAAGCAGTCAAAGTGAGTCCTCCTGGAGTTGTAGCCCTTTTTGAAAAGTAGGTGACACTTATGTTCAGGAAGGCCTTTGCACAAATTTGTCCTAAGTGCTAAATCTATCTATTCCTGGTTTGAAAGGCTCTGCTTGGCTGTCCCTCAATAGTCCTGCTTGGGCTATTGCAACATACTCCACTGTCCTTGAAGATCACCTGAAAGCTACAACTGGTCCAGGATGCAGCAGCATTGCTAGTTACAGGTACATCTATCTGATATCTCTACTCTGTGAGCTGCATTGGTTTCCTACAGGCTTCTGTGTGCCATTCAAGGTACTGGTTATCATTTATAAAGCCCTGCATAGCACAGGGAAGATAATCTATGGGACTGCCTTTCTCCGATGCTATCTGCATGTCCCAAATGTTCCAATAAGGTGGGAATGCTTTGGGTCCCTTCCTTGAAGCAACGTTATTCCTGTGTTCTCTGCTCCTGATATATAGTAGCCCATAAATAGCTGCTTGCTTTGGTGTTTGGGCCAGGATGATTGGAGTTTCCATCCAGAATAACAAAATATGAGTTCCTGATTGCTGATCAGTTATTGTTTTTCACTTTTTGCAGGAATTATTTGGTTTTTTTACTTAATAAGCTACCTATAATCACAATGTTTGAACTGGAGAGTAATATAAATGTGATAGAAGATGATGAATGGACGGGTAGGTAGGTAGGTAGGTAGGTAGGTAGGTAGATAGATAGATAGATAGATAGATAGATAGATAGATAGATAGATAGATAGATAGATAGATAGATAGATAGATAATCAACTTACTCTCCTTTAAAGCAATATGTAGCAATTTTGGATATGATTAGGTTATTCAGGTTGTCTCAATCAGCATTACACTATTGACAACAATGAACTTTTCCAAAATGTTAATGTTCTTTTGCTGGTCAGAGCTGCCTTTAGAAAACTGAGAAAAGAGAACATGACTATTTTTGTCAAGTTGCCTCACAATCCCCCGTGCTTTACAGGATTGCCAATCTTAATCATAAAACCTTTCAGAGATGTGGACTGAGAGGTGGGATCAGCTGCAGAAAATTACATTTCCCTGTCATAATTAAAAATAAAAGACAGGTTTGGAACCCTTAAACATTCTTTAAAAACAGAAATGGGAGAGTTTGTGTTTTCTACTTTTTAAATGTCCATGTAAATCATAGTTAGCGCCCTCGGTCACTGGAGAATTTATGATTATTTGTTTTTCAAAGAAGAAAAGCACATGCAGACCCGTAGCACATGCTGAATGATGTCTATTGCATAGGAAAGGAGGAAAATACTGATGAGGGGGGAAGATAAATGCTACTTTGATGAAGAGAAAGACAAGACTTTTATCTTAAGAAGGGGCATTGTGTTCTTCCAAACACAGGAACAATGGAGGCCTTATTCCCTTCACCCCATGCACTGCCCTAACACTAAAGGTTCTGTAAAAGGAGTAGAGGAAGAGAGCTTTTGTACAGGAGAAATAAAGAACAATTCATAAGCACCGGGGACAGGAAGATTTGTTGGTTGACTGGAATTTGCATTTCATTAAGGAAATGCAACCTGTTGGATTGGAGGTGATGAGGCACTAGGGTTGACTTTTGATGTAGAATAGTTATAGAAAGTAGTATTGTACATAGACGTTAGCTTTAGCAGCCTACAATTCTATAGAAAAGGTTGCCTATGTTTGCATAAAGGACAGAGTGAACAATTACTTAGGGCATGATTTCTTGGATGTTCAGGCACGAACTTTATGAAATTGGTTGTTCCCTGCATAGAATAGTTAATGCATGGAACTCTGCCTATAAAAACAAAGAGAGAGAAAAGGAAAGAATCATTTCGTTTGCAGATATTTCTGTAATTCAAGGAAAACAAAGAGATGATTTCTTCTAGTTGCCTCTTCCTGGGAGTTTCTCCAACATTATCTCTTTTACAAGTCTGAAGCACTGGTAATCCTCTGGACCAAATTTCTAAGAGTCAGAGAATCATAGGACTGGAAGGAGCTTGGGAGTCTTCTAGTTCAACACCCTGGGCAGGGCACGAGTTTATTCCATCCTGGACAATCTTTTCTTGAAAACCTCCAGCGATGGAGCACCCACAACCTTTGGAGGCAAGCTGTTCCACTGACTAATTGTCCTTACTGTCAGGAAATTTCTCTTTAGTCCCAGGTTGGATTGTCCTCTGATGAACTTCCATCCATTGCTGCCTCGGGTACTTCGGAGAATAAATTGACTCCCTCTTCCCTGTGACAGCCCTCCAAGTATTGGAAGATGGTTATCATGTCACTCCTAAGCCTTCTCCTTGTTGGGCTAAACATACTTAGTTTTATGGTTTAGTCTCGAGTCCCCTTACCATCTTTGTTGCCCTTCTCTGCATTCTTTTTAGGGCTTTAGCAACTTTTATGTATTGTGGTGATGGGAACTGGATGTAGTATTCCAAGTGTGGCCTTATTAGTGCAATATAGAGAAGTACTATTGCTTCGTATGAACTTGATGCTATACTTCTTTTGATGCAGCCTAGGACAGTGTTGGCCTTTTTGGCAGCTGCAGCACATTGCTGATTCACACTTAAGCAATTGCCTACTAGGACACCTAATCCCTCTCACAAGTACTACTATTGAGCCACAGACTGCAAAGAAAAAGAGGAATCCACAAAATTTCTTTCTCTTTTGACTAGGCAAAAGCCAACTGCTTTTGAACGCATTTGTGTCCAAAAAGCATGAGAACAGCAATACATAGGCTAATCAGTGAGTTAAAAACTAACAGTTAAAATAAAATAATGAATTTCTGGATTCACAGGAAAAGATTAATTTCGTGTAATACATTTCTGAATAAACACTATGTCTAGACACTGAAGATATATAATATAAAACCATGTTATATCTAAGAACAATAATATCATGACACATTTAGACAAAATCTTCCTTAAACTGAGCTCAATTTTTGGTAACTACATGAACATGATAATTTTATTTTTGCTTTCCTGGCAACAACTTGAGATTTTCTGATGGTGTCTTATCAAAATAATATCAAGAACATTCCTGTCTAGATTTTTTGAGGTCATCTACAGCCAGCTCACAAAATATTTTAAACTCATTCTATTAGCAACAACCCAAAAGGACCCAACAATTTTTAAGAAACAAAAGATAATACCAGGTAGTCCTCAACATACAACAGTTCATTTAGTGACTGTTTGAATTTGCAAAGGCATTGAAAAAAAGTAACATTGTTGTTTTTCACATTTATAACGTCCCCATAGTCATACGATCAAAATTCAGACACTTGGCAACTGGCATCTACTTATGACGGTTGCAGTGTCCCTGGGGCATGTGACCTTTTGTGACCTTCTGACAAATCAATGGGAAAGCCAGATTCACTTAACAACTGTGTTGCTAATGTAACAACTGCAGTGATTCACTTTACAACTGTGGCAAGAAAGGTCATAAAATGGGATAAAATTCACTTAATAACTGTTTCACTTAGCAACAGAAATTTTGGGCTCAGTTGTGATTGTAAGTTGAGGGCTACCTGTCTCTCTTCAACATAGCTTATAAAAAAAGTAAAGCAAGCTGAACTATAAAACAGGTTCTACTCCCCAAAACTATTTAGAAGGCTCACTGTGTAACTTAAGAACACAGAATTTAAAATGTTTCTTGATAGCAATAATTGTACCAAAGATAGAATGTGGATCATATCCTATGAAAGTGTTTGTGTATGTCTGTGTATGTACTCATGTGTGTGTATGTATGTATACGCCGTTAGTCCTTGACTTTTTTTAGTAACCATTCAACATTACAACAGCGCTAAAAAAAGTGATTTAACAAATGGTCCTTGCATTAACAGCCATCGTAACATTTCCATAATGGTTGCAGCATCCCAGGTTCATGTAATTGCCATTTGCAACCTTTCCAGCTGGCTTCTGACAAGCAAAGTCAGTGGGGGGACTTGGATTTGCTTAACAGATGTGTGATTCGCTTAATTGCAGTGATTTATTTAACAATTTTGTCAAAAAAAATTATAAAATTGGACACAATTGACTTAACCACAGCCTTGTTTAGCAATGGAAATTCTGGTCCCAATTGTCATCATAAATCAAAGTGTTTGTGTGTGTCAGTGTGTTTGGTCTACCTAGTTATGTTGTGATGGGTATATGTATGTGTAAAATCTCTCTTGTTGATCTTGACTCCCGGCGACTACATGGATACACTGGTGTTAGTGTCTTCATAACAACATAGAAATGGTTTGCCACTGTCCCTTTCGTAGCAATTTTTTTCATCTTCCCACTCTAGTTCATAGCCCTGGGATTTTCAGGCCAGTTTGACATCGAAATAGGAACTAGGCCAGGCTCGGTTTAGTTTTTTTGAGGTCAGCCATGGTTGCCATCTATGGTGACAAGCTCTTGAAAAAGAGGGAAAGAAGTTACGCTTCAGCCGGTTGGTTGGATCAGAAGGAGGAGAAAAAGAACTAAGGAGTGACATTCAGAGATATACACCTAGAGTGGACATTTGAAAAATACACTCCAGTAGCTGAATTAGAAACCCAGTTACCTCCTGTAATGCAATCCACTTCTGGGTATCTATTCCCTAAGAAGCATTCTTATTTATGAACGTCAAAAATATTTGACCCTCGGTTTGGTTTAGATATTTTAATTTTATATTATGATAACTGGGAGGATTATATATTTCATTACATTTCCACCACTGCCACTGTCTTAATACGGTAAGTAATACTTTAAAGGGTTGCCTATTATTTAATTAATTTGGAAGGATGCCAACCATTATAAAGCACCTGCGATATTCAATCCTGCAGTGCATAGACACCATTTAGGAGTGATATATGGTCTCTATATCCAGGGTTTTCTGTTACGGAAATCATATTTCAGTTTGTAGGATGTTTTGGCATTTCAGCCCTGTGTTGTGATGACCTGTGTTGGTGTGTTGGCATAATCTGAGGTGGCAGAAGGGGTTTAACATGCAGTAATACCGGAAGGCTTGAGAAAAGTTCTTTTCTATGTTGCTTGTCAGCAGTGTTGAAAAACTACATAATTGTCATTTTGTACTCAGAAGACTTACCATAAAAAAAAGAACAAAGTGGCATTCATTTAGTCCCACTTCCTTCCCCCGTCTCGCGACATAACTACTTCGAAATATTTATGAAATGAGGCTTGCAAAATAAGCTGAGCTTTGTACTGCTACCACTTAGAAGAATGTCCTTTTTTAACCAAGAAAACAAATAAATTCTCATTCAAATAACTTGCCAAAAAAGAACAGCACTTATAACTCATCTCATCTCATGGCTCTTGGTTTCCAACAGAGTTTATTGCCATTCAGTTGAATGGATTGAGATGTTAATATGCAAATCTCAGTTTTGGTTGAAGCAGAGCAGAATAGAAAGCATAGTAACACCACTCATGTTATTATATACATATAAGGTGCAACCCAAACCTTAGTGAAGATTCAAGGTTATGATGGACCTGGGGCTACTTTTGACCTGGATTTTAAGTTAGTTGGTCCCCCTCCCTGTGATCAGGTGACCAAACTTCTGGTACGCAACGGCACAACTGCATTTACAGCAATTTGCAGTGTTTTGTGGTCATCTGATCGTGTTTTTACAATGGTTTTGCCCAAACCCAACACTTCCTTTTTCAGCAAAAGCATGCCCAAAGTGAACCATTGGTTCGCTTAACCACCACTACAAAAAAGCTCATAAAACCAGATTGGTCACGTAACTGACCCATTATACAACGGTCACAACTTAGGATTGGGATGGGCAGACCCCATTAGGGTCATAACCCAAGAACGACCTATACTTCAAGTGGGGCTGTCCTTGATATTAATCCCAAAAATATTGACTAATAAAGAATGCAGGTGGGTAACTACTTAATGGAACTCCTTACAAACCCACCTTAGATATGTGTAAAAGATCTCCACTCTCTACAGGGTGAAATTCCTCTGAAGAGGTCCCCAGTGGCATCAACACGCCAAACACCAACGATCTTTGGGGGAGTCCTTTGTATTTGCAACTGATGCTTACATAAATGGACTTTGCATCTGGTGGCATGTATTGAGGAAAGACATCTCCCACATGCTAGCCAAGCCTCACAACTAATGTATTTTAAGTGGTATTAGTTAGGAGGTCTAAAAAAACTAAAACCACTGCAAGACTCCTCCTTCCAATAATATTTAATAGATGATAGTTACAGTAGGCTGCAATCTGTCTGACAGAATTTCCTAAGAGACTACTAGTATGTTCAGCTGTGACCGTCTAGGGCAGGGGCAGGCAACCTTGGCTCTTTTATGACTTGTGGACTTCAACTCCCAGCATTCCTCAGACAGCAAAGCTGTGGATTTGTGGATTTGTGGACTTGTGGACTTCAACTTGTGGACCTCAACTCCCCTCAGCTGGCTTAGGAATTCTGGGAGTTGAAGTCCACAAGTCATAAAAGAGCCAAGGTTGCCTACCCCTGGTCTAGGGAAGATTCAATAGGAAGTTTTTATGGATCTTCCTACCAGGTTTAGAACTTAATAAAACGTCACGAACATCCCAGAGATACAAGGAAATCTATAGACATCCAGTTCTGATGGTGGGAAAATTGTTAAAGAGAAATTCCCTTTTTTAATTACAGGTAGTCCTCGACTTACGACAGCTTATTTAGTGACCGTTCGAAGTTACAACGGCACTGAAAAAATGACTTGTGACCATTTTTCACACTTACGACCGTTGTAGCATCTTCGTGGTCATGTGATCATAATTCAGACACTTGGAAACTGACATTTATGACCACCGCAGTGTCCAGGGGTCATGTGATCCTCTTTTGCAACCTTCTGACTAGCAAACTCAAAGGAGAAGCCAGATTCACTTAACAACTGTGTTACTAAATTAACAATTGCAGTGATTCACTTAACAACTGCAGCAAGAAAGGGCGTAAAGCGTGGCAACGTTCACTGAACAACTGTTTCACTTAGCAAAAAAAGTTTTGGGGCTGAATTGTGGTCGTAAGTCAAGGACTCCCTACAGTGAAGCCAAATTGTATAAAAGGAGAAGTTCACATATTGAAAATAAGGACTTACATTTATTACATCTAATCTGCCTTGGTGCAGTAAATTGCCTAGAGGTGGTTTGAAACAGATTATCTGGGCCAATTATTTCATTTCATAAAAAGGATTACATGGCCTATTACATGGTTGGAGGGGTGCTGTGGTGTCTCACCAGCAAATAGAAGATTGTCACATGTGTCTTTTAAAAATCCACCCTTTTATGTTGACTTTCCTGAGCTACTAACATTCCTTAATATTTTTGTTTTAATATTTTTTATTATTTTTTTCTAAATTCGAATGAATGTACGCTATTGTAAACTGTTTTGGAAATTTATCTAAGGATGGCAGCAAATTAATGCACTGCATTCAAAGTAAAAAAAAAAAAAAAAAAAAGCAGGCCACTATTGTGACTAACCCATGATTCGATCATTAAAATTGAGGCTGGAAGCAAGGAGGCTGTGAGTTGAAGTCCTGGCTTAGGGACAAAGTTAGTTGGGTAATCTTGGGCCAGACACGCTCTCTCAGCCCCAGGGAACAGGCAATGACAAACCATTTCTGAAATCTTGCCAAGAAAACTGCAAGCACTTGTCCGGGTAGTTGCCAGGACTCGGTGCAGCTTGAAGGGATGCAAAGAAAAAGAAAAGGAAATGTTCTTGCACACATTCTTTCTTTCCTTGCCTCTTCATATTCCGTTATTTATGACTCCAGCAAGCCATCATTTCTTGTTGCTTGTAATAGGTCAGGCATAGGCAACCTTGGCTCTTTTATGACTCGCGGACTTCAACTCCCAGAATTCCTGAGCCAGCCATGCTGAGGGGAAAGGGAGAGGTTTCCATGCTTAGCCGTGCTGGCTCAGGAATTCTGGGAGTTGAAGTCCACGAGTCATAAAAAAGCCAAGGTTGCCTACCCCTGGTCTAGGGCTTATTTGCATACAATGGAACACCAATACAATATCTAGAAAAAGAGAAAACAAGCATAAAAATTGAGGGGAACAACATGCCTTTATTCAGGCAAAAAGAGTCACTTTGCTCTAGTGCAGTGGTTCTCAACTTTTTTAATGCCGCGACCCCAATCGGTCATAAGTCGAGGAGTAAACCGGTTGTAAGTCAAGGACTAAACCAGTCGTAAGTCGAGGACTACCCAACCAGTCATACGTCGAGGACTTTCCCTGCCCAGGAGCGCCGCGCATGCGTGGTTCCGCCCCCTGCGCCGGCCGAGGCGTAGCTGGCAAGTGGCAGAGATGGAGCAGGCCGACCACCAGCTGGCCCAGCCCAAGGGAGGTAAGGCACCCGCCGGAAAAGGGGAAAAAATGGTGGACAAAAAAAATGGCGGACAAAAAAAATGGCGGACAGCCTTGCTTGGCGACCCCCGTGAAATGGTCGATCAACCCCAAATGGAGTCCCGACCCACAGGTTGAGAACCACTGCTCTAGTGGTTAAGGTGACAAGCTAAAAAGTAAGAGATTGTGAGTTCAAGTCCTGCCTTAACTAGGAAAGCCAGCTCGGTGTCTTTGGGCCAGTCACTCTCTCAGCCCAACTCACCTCACAGGGTTTTTGTTGTGGGGAAAATTGGAGGAGGAAGGTATGATGGATATGTTTGCTGCCTTGAGTTATTTGTAAAAAATAATAGAGGCGGGATATAAATAAATAAATGCCAAATGGGTACATCAGCAATCTATACAAGAGTTTGGGGGAAGAGATGTGTTTTTCAAGATTGTCTAAAGCAGACATGTCAAACACAAGGCCCAGGGTGTCGCCCCCGCCCCCTGGGTGCATGCTGGGGAGGTGTCACCCTTTGTGAGGAATGAAGAAATGGACCATGCCTTGGTGCTTGCCCCGGTCCCACCCCCTTCTGCCAGAGACCCTCAGATCTGTCCCACTCCTGCCCAGGCCCCCACAGGCACCCTTGACGCGAACGATGTAGAGCTAGCCATGCCCACCCAGTAGGCCACACCCACTCCATCCACGCCCACCCAGTAGGCCGCACCCACCCGGCCCCCCGAGGGCAACCGCAATGCTGATGCGGTCCTCAATGAAATTGAGTTTGACACCCCTGGTCTAAAGGTTTGCAGGGTTGAGGCAGTCTGACTGGGTAGGTACCATAGTGGATAAGGTACACTTTCTAGTTCCTGTTAGATGACACTGCACAACAGAGAGGATACCCAGTGGATCTGGAACACATTCTGTAAGTTAGCCCATCTGAGGTAACTTGGTTCAAAAATTGTTGCCCTATGATGCACACTTCCCTCCCGTTTAAAGGTCAGGACAACAAGAATTTTAGTAACGTATAGATAAGCATTTTCTTAACTAAATCTTACTTTAGCTCATTATGAAAGAGACAAAAAGATTCTATCACAATAACATAGATCTGTGATACATATATAAAACGTGAACAGTGCTGACTAATTTACAATAATTTAAGTATTGTCTATTATAAGCTTCCTTGGGTCTCTCTGTTTTTATTTCTGTTTGGAAAACAGTCTTTGAATGGGTGCATTGGGCTGATCTGATATAACCAGTACGTGCTTATTTTTCATTTAATTTACTATCATTGAATATAGCGAGGCAAGTCATAACAAATCTAGGAAATAATTCATGCGTGTTAGAAAAGGGAGATTATATAATTTCCTCTTATTATGTCTTCCACCAAAATAAGATACGTTGAGAATGAATTTTGGAAACCTTATTGGGGAAAAATGGACACAAATGACCTACAGCCGTTTTCTGCCCTGTTCCTTCTTTACCTCAATATACCGGCCACACCTCCATTGTTCATGCCAATTTATTTCCTTCCATCCTACTATTTTTCCTGTCAGACAGTATGTGTTAAATTGTTCCCATATGTCCGGTATGTTAGTAAGGCTTGTAATCCTTGGCATCTTTATCTACAGCTGCTACCTATGAGTTTCTGTCTGTCCATATATTTTTATGTGTGCCTGTGGGTGTCTGTAAGAGAGAGAGAGAGAGAGAGAGAGAGAGAGAGAGAGAGAGAGAGAGAGAGAGAGAGAGAGAGAACTTATGTACACGGAGTGACATTTGAACGGTGAGGTCTAAAATTGTATAAATTAAACATTTGCACCTATTCTGGAGTAGACCTTAATTTGGATCATTTTATAATGCCCCCTCCCTGTTTCTTCTGCTCTCTGAACTAATCACAGAGCATGTCAAACAATATACAAAGAAAAAGAAGGGCTGCATAGCCCAGCAAAGCATTTAGCCACCCACTTGAAAAATGCTTAACTCTTGTACACATGATACGGAAAGAATGCTAGGGAGTTGTACCAGTCCCTTCGGCTTCATATGCATCCTCCACCGTCAACACACACAACCTGAGCCTTGTCTTTGTAGCTGTGAGGATGGAGTTCTTACTAATAAAGGAGCTTTTCCCATGATGCTGTGTAATAAGGATTGGTAGGCCAGCAAGCTACTAGGATGTTTTCTTGATTAGGTGTCTTATCTTGCATTGAGCTGCATCAGATGAAGGTCGCTGACAGCGTAATGGCAGGGAAAGCGTCGGACAGCTCCATAAAATGGCAGCTATGTTATGACATGTCAGCCAGGACGTGGTGGATGGTAAGTTGGCGCAATAACAGGGTTTTTTTTTTCCTTTCTTTCTCCGAAGATTTTTTTTAACTCCTCCTTCACTGCCGAAGTACACGTGCTATGAAGTTCACAGCCGGGCAAAAACTTTGAAGTGGCAGTTCAGCGACTCTGTGACTCGTTAAGCATTACAATATGTTAGATAAGGTTTCTCTTGTAGGGTAGAGGGGTCACAGACAGTCATATTAGACCTGCCACAACGACTGGGTTTAGACTCTTTTTGTTTTATTTAAACAAATTAGCATAAATTGTCGGTTTTACCTGATGCACATTGAGAAATTAGACCTAGAAGCAATCGTGGAAAGTAGTGGCGTTGTCATAATAATTTTGACTGATTGTTCTTGAACTGATTCTAAAACAATCTACTTATTTCAATTTCAATTTTATATATATATAAATTTTATATATATATAAAATTATATATATATATATATATAATGTATATATATATATACAATTTTATATATATCATCACATTGCAAACAGCCTATTAATCAGTTTTCCATTCTCCCCTATGCTTCCTTTAATTTGGAACCATTCTTCTTTTCAATGAATACAGTAACTGGAACAACTACTGATTAATATGCTGCTTGGCATAATTAAATTTAGTTAATGAGGTCTGTGCATGGTAAGTCCAATTCTTCTTTGTTTAGGCAAGTATGGTTTTTTTTAATATATATATATATATATATAGATATCTGCAGCTGAAAGCTGAAAACAAAAACGGAGACAAGGCTGAACCTAGATAAGCAGAACTTTTATAATATTGTTGAGATGCAAGTTTTTTTGAACAAAATCCTACGATTGAGAGCCAGCTGCTGAAGAAGAGAAGCTTGTCTGTTTCTTCAGGGTTTTCGTGAAATTTTATTCATGCGTTCATTTTATTATCTAGACAATAGCCCCTCGTATGAAATAATTTTGCGTTAAATGAGGACATTTGGCTGGCAAATCTTCCATTGCAAATATTAATTTCATTTCTGGTCTGCTTTCTCTGTTCGTTTATTTTTAACTCCTTTCATTTGTTCCTTGATTGCCTTTGCTTGTTTGCCTGGATAATTATTATGCTTGGTGCACAGGCTGCTTTTTTTTTCAGAATTAGTACAGGGCAGAGACAATAGGGACTTTATTCATGGCCGGTGGGTATGAGGAACACCACTGGATAGCTCGTCCCATTGCCGGTACGGGAGGCAGCTCCCTAATTCTTGGGGTCTTCCTACACCACCCCACTTTCCAAGGACTTTATTCTTGTTTTATTTATTTTTCTTCCCAACGTGGATGTGACTCTGTGCTCTCTGAGTAGGTCATTTCTTAAGGGAGTATTTTCCTCCAAAGGATGCTCGGGTCATTTGTGTTGTGAATCTTTCATGCAAGGAGAGAAACTATTTCTACTTGTTGAACACTTGTTGGCTGAGTGATCTCATTAGTCGAGTTACACAAAGAGAGTCAGTGATTAAAAAGTGGCTTGGTTGAATCTGGGTTTTCAATTTGGCATTAGTGTTTGGTGAGAACAGATTGCTGTTTAGCGCTTGCAACAAAATTTGGTGCTTGGGGTGTGCATGGCTGCTAGTTAAATGAGCTGTTAAAGTAAGGAAACATTGTGTAGAGGCTAGTTTAGAAAATGTATGTTGTGACAGATTTAATTAAATTATTGCATCTTTATAGAGGTTTTTTTTCTCCTTTTGAAGTAATATGCCTGAGTTTTACCAAAGGTTTTTAAGGACAGCTTTCCAGTAAGCTGGCATTGTTAAAAGAAAATCAATACTTTCACTCATGAGTGTTTTATTGAGAAGCATTCTTTAAAATACAGGCAATTAATGTAATCATACTACCATATTAAAATGATATTGAACAAAAGTGTTACTGACAACTATAGCTTTTGTCTTTTCTTGATAAAAGATAGTGGTAAAATGCATAACAAATAAGTAATAAAGTGTATTTCAGAGATTTATTTACTCATTTCAGGAAAAAAAATGTATGAATGCTGAGTTCTTCCTTCAGGAGCTATTATTAATGTACTAGATTTTAGGTACTAAATATTTACTATTTGGGGAATATAAATTAATGCTGTAGATTTTTTCAAAACAAACTCAAAAGTGCCCTAATTTTGTTTAGTATGTTTGATAGTTTGATTATTTATCTTTCAGGTAATGAACACTTTTATAAAAACTGAAATATTAAGCATACTATGTTGAAAGTAAACCTCATTTATTACTTCTGAGCATGGTGAAAACTAGATTGTAAAGCTGTGATTGTAATTTTAATTAAGTTCCATTCCATTTTAACTTATGTTAGATATTTAGAAACTCTAAATATGTTTAAAATAAGATGATGGAAGAGATTTGCTGTTTTGGTGTAATCCAATTGTAAGGAGGAAAATTATAATTTAAATGTCTTTAAAGAGATGTTATGTATATTTGGGAATGTTGCATTAATAGATGTTTTAGTCATGTTCATTGTGTACTAATTGCACTTGATTAGCATTTAAGATTTTTAATGTTTTCATTCTTCTAATATGTTATGAACATTTACGTATTTTCCAAGATTACTAGGCATTTTTAGATAAGAACTGTGTAATTTAGAAATATAGATTTCTTGTTTCTGTCTTTCCCCAGGCAGTCTTATTTCTCATATTAGCCTTAATTTAAAAAGTTTATTGAAAAATTAAAATGAGCATTTACATAGAAAAGTTGCCTTCTGTGTAATTTCAGATTCATTAATTTATTTTCAGAGTTCCAGTTTTACTAAACCTTTTTACTAAACTTTTGTTTACAATAATTTTATATTTATTTATAAAATAAAATTTATTTATGATAAATGCAATTAGAAATAAGTGTATGTGTATAACAATAGACAGGTTGAATAAATGATTTTTGTTCATGCTTTCTTCATACAGGGAATTGATGGCATTATATTTGCATTTTTGAACCCTTTTTTAGCAACCCAGGATTTAAATGGTTGGGACAAACTATTTGTTATCCCATTTAGTATGGTAGTCATTGGGTTGATGTACATTGTAATATAGGAAATTTTGAAGTTGCTTCTCCCTTAACTAGTGTGACAAACACGCTGGTTCAAATGAAAGGTAAATGCTTGACAATTATAGTTGTTTAAATACATAGCCTTTGGATGAAATCATGCTATTGTCTATAATAGCTGAGATCAACTTTAATATTTTTTGATTTTAAAGACATATGCCTTTTACTTTGTTTTGCCCTGCTAATGCTATGATGTGATTTGATATGGTTGTTTGACTAATCAATAAACAATAAATAAACAATAGACTTGCCTTTGCCCATGCTTTCTAAATTGCTCTGCAATAAATGGCAGAGCAACTTGTTTTAGTTTTATTTCTTCTTTGCTTTAAGTAACGGAGTATAAAATTATGTTGGGATATTTGTATAACTTTAATATTGTATATATGGATATAATCCTTCCAAAGATCATTCTTGTTTGTCAGCAGTATAAATTAGAGAAGAAAATAATAAAACACACGAATGTTCATTGCAGAATGCCTAAATCATGCTTCGCGATTTCAAAAATGGAGGTAAATATTCTCTTCTTTCAGAGAACATAAATTTATGATGCGACTTTTTGCAATTGTAACAAAGTTTTGCTTTGTTTTTCATTGTTTGTTGATCACCTCAATTATTAAATGTATCTTCAACTTTGTCTTCAAGTTATTTGTGAATATTTGATATAAAATATTATTCTTAATAAAAAAAATATATTTCCTTCTAGTTTCAAGGCATTTGGTGGGATGCAAAAGGTTGCATTGGATATGCATGTTCCTTTCTGCAGAAAATTATAAATTCCTGCCAGAATTTCTTGGGATATATTACTGCCAGGAGAACCAAATTCAAGATTCAGGCCAGCATCATTTGTTGTCATGTAGTTCAAATACAGCTAAAGGACATATAGCATGTGACTCTAGCATTATAATTTACTGCTAATAACAATGAATATGATTTTTTCTTACGTTAATTACTGAAGAATTCCTGTATTTGCTCTTCTTGGGGTTCAGTACAAATTGTCCATTCAAAAGGTAATTTATAGCTTGAACAGTACATGTATAAATATGTTCACAAGCTCCTTGTACATGTTCTCTTAGGCCTCCTCATTTTGTAAGCAAAATGTTGTGTCACAAGGGAAACAATTCCTCCTTTTAAGATCATGGCACTATAGCCGCGCTGCATTTGCACGCTACTATGTCACCATGAACTCGGAGAGCAAAATGAACATTGCCAACAAATTCGGAGTGCTTGGGCACTGACTTTTCTAGTCTGCCCTATCTATGTTTCCTGGTAAAATACATGGGAAAATCCCATTGGAGGAAAATTCCACTTAGGGTTAGGGTTAGATCACCATGAACTCGGAGAGCAAAATGGACATCACCAACAAACTTGAAATACTTTGGTATGGTTAGGAGGGCACTGACATCTGGGGGATAACAGCTACGTTGGAATATCAAGATCATGATGGCTAATAGCCAGGATGGACTGTCCAGAGAAGGGGGAACACCGAAAGGTGGTTTGTCCATTCCTGGTCAGTCCAAAACACCAATTCTCCCACAGGCAAGTTGGTGACGTTACTTCCTGCATCTTCTCCAGCTTCAGGAGAACCACCACCCACTTCAGCTTATATTTTTATTGATCAGGTACACATGTAAACCCATAGTGAACTCTAGACACAGACCATTTTTATTCTTTAACAAAAACAATGGGGTTTAGTTGAGGCCCAGAAGTATTCTTGTTGATAAAAGACATATAGACAATTGGTTTGTTTTTGCGGTATCTCAGTATTAAGTTCATTTTTAAAAAAAAATGAACCCTATGGTTTTAAACCAATTCTTGTTGGACAGAGCAGGGTGCCTGTTGGGCGTAGAAAGATCTGCTCTGTTACTGCTAGAAAGTATTGCATGACCTTTCCTACTTTAAACACAACTTTATACTCGGTAGTAGCTCTAAAATCACACTAGTGACGGTTGGACTGAGATGAAGTTGGGATTGGTTTCATAAAAATGTTGTGCACTTTGGTGCTTTTTTGTGCAGCAGGTATCTATTGAATCAATAGTGCCGATGAAGATGTTAGCATGCTAGCATTGGGTGAAATGAAATGCCTTTGATGTTCATTATAAGGGTAATATGAAACCATGACTTTGAATTGAACTACTGTGAATTCGAGCAGAAGATTGTGTTGGTGTGCAAACAAGCACCCTAAATGTTTCTTTTTAGAGAATATCCTGGGGGAAAATGACTCAGAGATTATATATTATCACATAGACCAATGATTTTTTTTAAAGGTTTAAAGGTAATGCTCTTTGTGGATATTTTACGGTGAAAAGATTTGGTAGACGCACCATATTAGTTGCATATTAAATATTTGTAAAGTTTTTTCAGAGCAATGAATATATTTTTCAGGCCTGAATAAAAGCAGCTTAATCATGAACCTTTTAAAAACCGTGTAATTAATAAGATAATAGTAATTCGTTCCCATTAGATACCACGTAATTTAGACACAATCCAGTGAGTGACTCCATATTTTAAACTTTGCATTGCTTTCAAATGGCTCAAGTGCACAATAGCCACCATCTTTGTTGATGAGATCTTTTTACTCCCACCATTACAAAGAAGGTTGTACGTGGTTGTCCATGTGCATCTTGTGGCCTTTCTCTCAAGATGGTTTCAGATGTCATCTCTGTGGCTTGCTTCTGAGGATCCTTTTTCTGCAGAGATTATGTATAACAGAGTTGGTGGAAGGATGCGATGTAGGAAAATTGGAATTCACACCCGTCAAATGGAAATCTTTTCTATTCTAAGTTGTGGTGCTATCAATCATTTGGGATAATGCCCCAAATATCAGCAAACATGACCAATTCTATGCCATATAGATTTTTATACAGTATAGAATGCAATAATGGCCTAAAATCTAGACTTTTCATACTTATTTCATCTGAATGAAAAATATTAGGTGAAAATATTCAGGTAATTTAATAACCAAATTAAGTTATCTTTCTAAAAAGACATTTTATTGCAACTTGGTGATAAGAAAGATCTCTCTGGCACTACCCCGAAGTTACTAATACATAGTAAGATATACAGTGCCAACAAGAGGCAACAACTTCCCTCTGTCTAAATCTGATCTGCACTAACCTTTCTCCATGCTGTTTAGACTCCTCTATTTTCTTATTTGCAACGGAAACACTTTTTTAAATATCCTAAATATTTTTATTATTTGAATTATAAATTTCAGTGGGCTGTCACTAATATCTGCTATACTGTATGTACCTTAGAACTGATTCACATTGTTAATTTTAATTCTAAAATTCTAGAGTTCTACATCTATCATCCAGAAGGAAGAAAGTTGAGAATAAGCACATTGGATTTGCTGTTGTCTCTGATTTTGCCACTTTTTTGGGGGGGGGGAATGCAAAACAATTTTTTGGAACGTGGAGGATGTTCCAATTATAAAGTGTGTCTACACAATTTCAAAAAGCAAGGTTTTGTGAAACAAGCAGGACATCAAAGAATAGAGTACTCTTTTTCAAAAATGTATTTTGTTCACAAGAAAAGTGACAAGAATAATGCCTGGAACTCATTAGCCACATTGCTACGGCCAATAGTTTATACATTAATATATAATTTATAATGACCAATAAGACACTGACATACATTTTTTGTGATTTCACATTTTTATTTTGCAATCTTTGGGAAGGGTACCAGCTCTCTGAATTTATAGTCAGATTTTGACCACATAGTGAGGCACATACAATGTATACATGAATGTGTAATGGAATCTGATGGAGTGTATTACATTTTAATGTCTTGCTGTGTTCACTTATGGAATATATTGCAGCAGAATCATTAAAACAAATTCTGCTCCATTTTTTTCCTAACATTTTAGTTGTTTCCAATTTGATAGCAAAATTCGGTCAGATGCCCTGCATTTGTAATTGTATAATTTTTGTCCACAGTGGTTTTAATTTTAAAGAAAGGATTTAAAATATAAATAGCACTTTACTTTTGAATATACAGCCTTCATTCTTTCTTTTTTCTGAAACTTTCAAGGAAGTTCAATAGAAAATACTTTGTACAAGAAAAATTTAATGTGCCCACAACCTAAGATATTTCTCACATTTGAACATCTCCATTCATATATAATAGCCAAGGGAACTTTTTTGCCTGAAATTGATTGTTTAGTTTATTAGCATAATAATGTATATAGAAAATAACTATTGGAACATTTATCCTTAGAGCTTAGATCATTTAAACATGCTACTAACAGCCATGCACTGTTGCAAATTATGTTTTAGAAATACTGATTATATATTCATACATGTCTTAAAACCACAGGTTAACTTTGTGTTGCCAATTAAAATTATACATGCTAGGAATATCAATGATATAAATGATGAGGACATATGTTAGTTGTTCATGTATGTAAACTCCAAAGGGAATTTATTATTCCACAGATTTTTGAACTCCAGATTAGACATGAGGGATATAATCCTTCTTTGTGCTGGCTTATTAACAAAAAAGTAGATTAGTATATATCATTATGAATTCTGCAAATAAATAAATGCTCAACTTTTAAATAGCACTACCTTTATTATCAGCATGCAGAACGCAGTCCAAAAATTGGAAAGAAATCAGGAATAAACCGCTGTTTAATTGAGACTGACCAACTGTGAAGCAGCAGCAAACATCTGTTTTCTTCCTTCATAAACAATATTATAAAAATGCTTGTCAAAACCTGAGAAAGTAATATTTTTTCCCAGTAGCTTGAATTGTAACGGCACCCTGCATGACCTATTGCTTTTTCTATACTGTATTTGTTATTAAATTTTGCAGGACTCATATTTCTTTATACCCTCGTCAGGCAAGATTCCTGTTTCATGGGACAATTTTGAGTGAATGATACATTTAAGAGCAATGGGATTGCTTTTTTAATAGAACTTGGCACACAAAAATATGTCCTAATGTTCCATTTTCATTTTCCTTACTGCGCTTAATATGTGGTTGATAATTTAGCAGCCTTTTATGATGATACACAGTACAGATTGATTTGCAATTTCAATTTTCACTTGGACCTTGTAAGTCTAGACATACAGTTCAGATGTATCTAGATGCACAATGGCTGCCTATTGGGTTGGGAGAGCATTTCGTGTGCTATTAGTGTCCTACATTTTCCCTCATAATAATGAGCTGTCACAGTGCGCATTCTGGAGATGGGATTAGTGCATAGATGAATAAATAAACCTGTCTAGAAGAAAAATAATTAAATCAAGCAGAAAAATATTAACAAGTATGTTAATGAGCATCTAACTTGAAACCAGGTCAGGATTCAACCAAGCTGTTGCACTGGCAAACAGCATGTGAAATTGTATTAAATAAATTGTCAGACATTTAAAATGACTATTCACTGAGATTACCTAAAGAATTATACTCACACATGAATACAAACACACACACACACACACACACACACACACACACACCCCTCATATGGTTATGGAGAATGGAAGAGAAATAATATTTTATCTAATGCTGTTTTATACAAGATGCTTTTCAAAGAGCCAGTTTTATCTAGTGGTTAAAGCAACTGGCTGGCCACACTTGGAATACTGCATCCAGTTTTGGTCACCACGATGTAAAAAAGATGTTGAGACTCTAGAAAGAGTACAGAGAAGAGCAACAAAGATGATTAGGGGACTGGAGACTAAAACATATAAGGAACGGTTGCTGGAATTGGGTATGTCTAATATAATGAAAAGAAGGATGAGGGGGGGACATGATAGCAGTGTTCCAATATCTTAGGGGCTGCCACAAAGAAGAGGGAGTCAGGCTATTCTCCAAAGCGCCTGAAGGCAGGACAAGAAGCAACGGATGGAAACTGATCAAGGAGAGAAGCAACTTAGAACTAAGGAGAAACTTCCTGACAGTTGGAACAATTAACCAGTGGAAAAACCTGCCTCCAGAAGCGGTGAATGCGCCAACACTGGAAGTTTTTAAGAAGAAACTGGACAGCCATTTGTCCAAAATGGTATAGGGTTTCCTGCCTGAGCAGGAGGTTGGACTAGATGACCTCCAAGGTCCCTTCCAACTTTATCATTATTATTATTATTATTATAAAGCCAGAGACTGTGAGATTTGGTTCTGCCTTTGCCATGAAAGCCAGCTGGGTGATCTTGGCCAGCCACTCTCTCTCTCAGCCCAACCCACCTTGCTGTTGTGGGGAAACTAGGAGGAGGAAGGTGTGTTGGGCATTTTACTTATTTTTAGGTATTTGTTAAATTGATTGGTCATCCATCTTACCATAAGATAATTCTGCGTAGCTTATAATATTAAAAGGATAAAATTATACAAATAAAATATTACAAAAATACAGTACATAACCCTAGCTAAAAGATGGGGAGGCAGTAGGATGAACAGGGAGGGAGGGAGGATCTGTTATTAATTTATCAACCACCCCCAATGTGAAGCCCCCCCCCTTTGGAGCCCCAGGCCAACTGGCAGAGATCTTTACGGTCTTGTGGAAAGTCAGGAGAATTGGAGCTGACCTCACTCTGGGAGGGGGAGGGGAAGATGTTCCAAAGGACAGGCACAATGGCAGTGATGGCTCTTCTCTTGGATCCCCACCAGCTGGAATGGCAGTGATGGCTCTTCTCTTGGATCCCCACCAGCTGGAATAGCCCGCAGCAGGCCTCCTCTGCCGGCATGGGTGGGGCGAGTTAATCCAGGGGGATGAGACAGTGCTTAAAGTAAACCTGGACTCATGCCATGAAAGGTTTTAAAGGAGATAACCAACATTCTTGAACTGAACCCACTGGCAGCCAGTGCAGCTCACAAAGCAGTGGTGTTACATGGACCACTGCCTTGGGGCCACAAAAACTGCCAGCACCAACTCTAGCTTCTGAATGCTCTTCAAGGCTATCCCCATGTAGAGCACTTTGCAATAGTTCAAACATGAGATGATCAGGATTTGAATGATTGAACGCAGGGATTCTAGGAGAGTTGCAACTAGCACACAACCTGAAGTTGTGAAAAGGCTCTCCTACCCTTAACTGCCACCTGCTCTTTGAGCAGGAGTTGTGAGTCCAGGAGAACCCCCAAGTTGTGGACTGGATCTGTCTGGGGTAGTGCCACCTCATCTAGAACTAAAGATGTCAAAGTCCCAGATCTAGGGGACTTAAAGCCATTTGGTCTTGATGGAATTCAGTCGAAGCCTTTTGTCCCCCATCCAGGAACCATGAGAGGGCAGCTACAGCATCATTTAGGTCACCAGGAGTGGAAATATTGTTGAGTATTATCTATGTACCACAGTTACCTCAACCCATGGTGATGGATGATCTCACCTTGCGGTTTCATGGAGATGTTAAAAGGGAGTGGAGAGAATACCAAGCTCTGCGACATGCCACAAACTAGCGGCTGTGAGTTGGATCCTATTAACCAGGGGTCTTCAAACTTGGCCCTTTTATGACTTGTGGACTTCAGCTCCCAGAATTCCTCAGCCAGCGTGCCTCTCCCTCCCAGAGTGAGGTCAGCTCCAATTCTCCTGACTTTCCACAAGACCGTAAAGATCTCTGCCAGTTGGCCACAAGTCATAAAAGGGCCAAGTTTGAAGAGCCCTGCTATTAACATTGATGGGGACTGGAGGAAAGAGAAAGGAGAAAGGACCTAACCAGTGCAAACCATACTGCTCAGCCAGATGTGTTCTCCACCTCAAGTTTTTTATAAAAATAATGAAGGCCGGATACAAATAAATAACATAAACAAAAAATAAAAATAGATCCTTAGTGGGAGTCGAATGTATCCTGTATAATCTATATCAATGACATCCATTACTGACAAATATGAGGATTCTCATGAGCGTGGGTGAGTGGTCAATATTGTAGATATGGGGCTAAGCTGTGTGATTTCTTTCCATGCAATAAGAGGAAATCAGTGTGCCTTTCCTAAAATGTTCACTACTACAACCTCTGCATTCCACAGAACAGTTGTAAGAAGAAATTTAAGATTTACTAGTGGACCATCGAGTGATTATTGCTTTGTAACGGAAACAAAATTCAATTACATGAAATATTACACCCTCCCCTCATTGCCTTAGCCCACTTCAATCTATTTGTGGAAGTTATAAAAAGAAGAAGAAGCCTATTAGCAGAGGACTGACTCCCTTAGTAGGGGGAAGAAAGCATAATTTGTCTTAAATCCCTAATGCAGGCCATAATTCATAAAAAAAAGCCAAAACTAATGTAATCTTGATTATTTGGTTTCCATGCTCTGTCATGGAATTTTGTACAGCTGGCGCCTAAGAAACATCAGCGATCTGAAACTCAGGCCACTTCATGCAGATTTAGGTAAATTCAGAAGTCAGATTGGCATAATATTAACCGATCATGAATACCACTTGCATTATCACTTGCTGGGATGGTGCAGTGATTAGAATACAATATTGCAGGTTAACTCTGTTCACTGTAAGGAGTTCGATCCTGACAGGAGAAGGTTGACTCAGCCTTCCATCCTTCCAAGGTCAGTAAAATGAGGATTCAGCTTGTTGGGGGCAAAATGCTGACTCTGTAAACTACTTAGAGAGCACTATGAAATGGTATATAAATCTAAGTGCTATTGCTATTAATTAGAACATTGGGGCAAAATTGTTTTTCTTATGGAAGAAAATTGAAAGATTAAGGATACAAATTCTAGTTTTCTGAATGAAGGTGTCTAATAATATTGAAATAATAGAAAATGCTTCTAGCTCGGGTTTTAGATTTTGGCAGTGGTTTGCTCTCCAAACTTGTTTCATTTTAGTTTCTGAACGTTTCATTACCAGACTAGGTAAGGTCATCAGCAGTATTTTCTTGTCCCATTTTCTTTAGCTTATAAAAGTCTATTTATTATATTTACATTTATAAGCTAAGGAAAATAGGACAAGAAAATCTTGCTGATGGTGTTACCTAGTCTGGTAACGAAACATTCAGAAACTAAGTAATAACCCATTTTCAATGATTTGGGGGGGGGGCTGAAAAATTGTACAGTAGCTGATTGAAAAGAACTGTTGATACTACTCAAAGAATACCCTTATGAAAAACCTGAAAAATTGAATTGGTCCTAATGATGGCTGTGATCTCCATGTCCATCTCCCACTACTTCCTCTGAGAATTCTTGGCTGCTTTCCTAAATTCCTTTGCAGACTTAATTATTGGGGTAGAGACAGTGCATCACCTGTTCGCTTACAGTAGCTTGGCAACACAAATAGGAAGGGGGTGAAAATCTTTATTCTGCTTGCGGTGAATCAAAGCTGTCCTTCGTTTTACCCATCCTGTGAATCTAAGATGGATGTTAACTCTCAAGTGTGAAAAAAAAAATCTTCAAAATTCTCTCCCCTCTGATGTTGGGATGATAAAAGGCATGTGTGTATTTGTATTATTATTTACAGTCACCTCACCAATCTTTATATAAATATATGCCACCATTCTTTGCCTTATTAGTGAGCTTAATTTATAAGCTTCTAACAAAGCATTGTATGGGAGGTTTTATCCATCCATTTCTATAACAGGATCAGGAAATCCACAACGTTTGTGTACCCATTAGTTCCATTCTTCAAACCAACATATCTAGAAAAAAGCCTCTTATATCTTAATTTATTCCCAGTTGTCCAGCTGTAAGCCTTGCTATATGCAGAGATGTTCCTGTTAGGTGCACGCACACACACATACACAACCTCCCCCCACCTGCTTTGTTACCAACTCCACTAGCAAACCACCGCCTCCTTTTAAAGCAGGGGTGTCAAACTCAATTTCATTGAGGGTTGCATCAGCATTGCGGTTGCCCTCAGGGGGCTGGGTGGGTGGGCCAGGGTGAGTGCAGCCTACTGGGTGGGTGTGGACGGAGTGGGTATGGCCTACTGGGTGGGTGTGGCCAAATCTACATTGTTCGCGTCAAGGGGGCCTTTGGGGGCCTGGGCAGGAATGGGACAGATCTGAGAGTCTCTGGCAGAAGGGGGTAGGACCAGGGTAAGTGCCAAGGCATGGTCCACTGGAGGAGCCTCACTGTTCCTCTCAGGCCACGTTGGGGGGGGGCTTATGGAGCTAAAACTGAATGTGTTTCAGCATAGATGGCCACCACAAAATTGTACATTGGCTCCCAGCTGGCCTGGAGCAGGGCCAAGGCAGAGGGGGGCATTCCCTCACTGTTTCCAGGATGGCTTCCCGGGCCACATGAAACCACTTCGCGGGCCGCATCTGGCCCCCGGGCCTTGTGTTTGACATGTCTGTTTTAAAGAGTCTCCCATCAGCAGAATCTCCAAAAATGATCTAATCTCCAATAAGTGATGGTTGGTTTATGGTGAATTAGATTCAGGGTTTAAGGAGTACAAGGGCATGGATGCACTCTTGTTGATGTTGAACTATGAAAAGAATAGGAAAGTTGTATGATAGGGAAAGTACAGCACATGAAAATAGTTTTATTTCTACTCACTTTCCATAATGGAAATGGATGAGCTCGCAGGATAAAGAAGAAATGAGGCCAGGTCAAAAAATAGTTTAACAAATTTATAAATAAATATATTTAAATAGAGGGAAATAAATATGTTTGCAGCTCATGCATTTAATATTTTTCTTCGGTCATGTTAACAACTCGGTAGGAACCTTCAGAGGTTGTCTGAGCTGCAATGGTTAGTAAGAAATGTTTTATCACTGTGGACCATATGAAAAGTGGTGCTTGTAATCCAAAATTTACAATCTACTTTGCCTAGAATTCTCTGACAGAAGATGGATTGGCCAAGGTGGGGATTAGGGCAATCTCTCTGTTTCTCTTCCACAAAAGCAATTTCTGTTGCTACAAGAGAGTTTACCACAGGGGTGTTAAACTGCCGGCCTGCGGGCCGGATGAGTGATGCCAAAACCGCGCCCACCACAGCTCCGGCAATGGGGAAAAAGGTGCGATACGTCGTGACACGTCACGTGACGTGGCGAGTTTGACACCCCTGGTTTAGCAGATGTCCTGTATGGCCAGGAACTCTCCTTAAGTAAGTAAAAGGATGATATCAGGAAAGCTGGATCTAAAGCCTAGGATTCTTAGTTTGATCATGTCTATTTCAGGGAGCAGAGGATTGTAACAGAGCTAATTTTTATCATAGTCACAAACTTCATGGTTACAGCATCTGATCCTGATTCATACCTTCTCAGCCTGACATCATCCTATTGTCCCTGACAATTGCTGATTGCCAGAGTACCTGATTATAAATTTTGCTCCCTGGGAGACACTGTCTCTTACGAAATCAGAACTTCAATGAGTATAACTGAGTCTTGGAAGGTCTGGCTATTGGAAATTGTACTGACCAATAACAGTGACTGAGACAGTTGCAGAAAACAACATACATTTCAGTTCAAGTTGCACTTTTTATCTGTGAATGACCTACCCAGGGCTCTTGCCTCTTTCTGAACTTTCCTCATTTTCAATTCGTTTCTGAACCTGGCTAGGAGATCACCTGTCTCTTACTCCTGGCAAAATCTGGCTCAATAGCAATAACTTTGAGAGGCATCTTGGAGTCCTATGGACAATCATTTCAATATGAGCCAGCAGTGTGAGGCAGCAGCCAAAAAAAGCCAATGCAATCCTAGGTTGCATTAATAGAGTAATAGAATCAAGAACACATGAACTATTGGTACCACTTTATAAAGCCTTAGTAAAGCCACACTTAGAATATTGCATCCAGTATTCACCATGTTATAAAAAAGATGTTGAGACTCTGGAAAGAGTGAAGAAAAGACAAACAAAAATGATTAGAGGCTGGAGGCTAAAACATATGAAGAATGGTTGCAGGAATTGGGTACGTCTGGTCTAGAGAAAAGAAGGACTAGGGGTGACATGATAGCTGTGTTCCAATATTTGAGGGGCTGCCACAAGCACCAGAAGGCAAAAGTAATCAAGGAGAGAGGCAATCTAGAACTAAGGAGAAATTTCCTAACAGTGAGAACAATTAACCAGTGGAGTGGCTTGCCTTCAGAAGTTGTGGATGCTCCAGCACTGGAGATTTTTAAAAAGACACTAGACAGCTACTTGTCTGGAATGGTATAGGGGTTGGAATAGAAGAGCTCCAAAGTCCCTTCCCACTCTGTGGAACAGAAACAGCTAACAGCTTTTATGAAATATTATATCTGTTGTTTTCACCTACTTTTTTGCATCACTCAGAGTCGTTTTTAGAGAGATGGTTGAGCATAAAAATGTGATAGATAGATAGATAGATAGATAGATAGATAGATAGATAGATAGATAGATAGATAGATAGATAGATAGATACAGACAGACAGACAGACAGACAGACAGACAGACAGATAGATAGATAGATAGATAGATAGATAGATAGATAGATAGATAGATGGATAGATGATAGATAGATAGATAGATAGATAGATAGATAGATAGATAGATGATAGATAGATGATAGATAGATAGATAGATAGATAGATAGATAGATAGATAGATAGATAGATAGATAGATAGATAGATAGATAAATAGATAGGTAGATATAGTACAGATGTTGTAGAAAACATTCGGTGATCTCAACCATAAAACTTTCCTCAGCGTCTGGCAATATGTGCATCAACCTTTACTTCAGTTTTACATGCCCAAAGCTTCTTTGCATGGGCAAGGTTGTAGTACTGCCATAATTTTGTTATGTTTATTTTTGGGTACTGACAAATGATAAAGTATTCAATATGTTCCAGATACTTTGAATCAAGCACTAATGATATCCTTGCAGCCTCACTTGCAAGCATCACACTGGCCATATAAATCTCTTAAATTATCTTATAATGGCTTGGTCCCTGGGCTGTTAGTTCTTGAAGCATGGCTTGATATTTCCTAGCATGCTTCCTAGAAGTCAGCCTGAGATACTTCTGGACATCATGCAGTGACTTGGGGCTTAAGGTGACTAGGACATGATTGTAACATCCTGAAACCTGGGTGGTTTAGATAGGTAGGATTGTTTAGTGGTTTGGATAGGAACAAGCAGTAAAGTCTACCTTGCTAGCATTAGTACCATCTTTTTCTCTCATTGTTAATGTTGATATTTCTAAACAGCTCCAAGATCTTCTATAAATTGATGGTCTCCTTCCTTTGTCTAGAAACCTCTGAGATATGCCTTTTGCGTGGTAGATAAAAGTTATTAGTGGAAAAAGGACATTTGAAATCTTGTTTCAAATTGAGAGAATTGTCCTTCCTTCCTTCCTTCCTTCCTTCCTTCCTTCCTTCCTTCCTTCCTGCCTGCCTGCCTGCCTGCCTGCCTGCCTGCCTGCCTGCCTGCCTTCCTTCCTTCTACTCAAAACAGGCTAATGTTTCTTGGATATGGATTTTCTTCAACACATAACATTATTCCTGTGTTGAGGAATTACCTGCTTTGGGAAAAGCACATAAGAACACAGAGATCCTTTTATATCCTATAGTGTCAGAAAAAGTAATAGTTTTTTTTATCATAAGTAAGTAAGCACTTCTTAAGAACAGAAATGGGGGGAAGTGCTGAAGTTATTTACCTTGAGTTATGAGGGTAAAGCCAAAAAGTGTTTTGCACCTCCCATATATACTGCACATAGGCAAATTTAGACATTGGAACATAGTTTTCAGGAAGGAAATTGTGAGATCTATCCAAAAGAATAGATGAAAGGATTTAAATAGATACTAGCAAATATCTATACTGTAGCTAAAGGTTGGGGAAATAAACAAAAAGAGAATTGCTAGAGAGTTTTTCCATTTTACTTTTATTTATGCTGTTCAGATACTCTTTTTTTGTGTTAATTCAACTGCTCCCATTCAAAGCAGATCTTTTATTTCATTATTTTAACATAAATATCTTTTAGAATAAATGTTTTGCATGCCAGCCTTGGTTACATTTCAAAAATCTTGCAGAGATCCGTTTAACATCTCCACAAAAGCAAGGTGGCCTAAGCTGTAGAGGTCACCCAGGACAGAAACCCACCGCCAGGCAGATTGCTGAGGGAGGGAAAGTTCTAGGAAAGCACCAAAAGTGAGTTAAGCTGGGAAGCAATTTCATTTTATAGCTTTTTTTTTTGCTGTAGCCTCTGTTGTCCTCAACAGCCATCGTTTTCATCTGAATGACAAAAGCAAAGTTTGCATAGCCTTACAAATTTTGCATCTGTTCTCCTCTTTCTTCCTTTCCCCACTTTTTTTCTAGCATTTAGTTTAAAAGTTTTTTTTATACTTTGGTTTCAGTTTCTCAATGTGTTTTGTAGTAAAAAAACCAAAAAAACCCCAAAATATATATTTAAATAGTACAAAATATTTACTTGGATCTTTAGTTATTAAAGCAGACAACATTTTCCAAGACTAGAAATGAATCACTTAAAATTGATGGTGATAAATGATAACAGGATAAGAAAACTCTTTTTAAAATTCTTTTTAAAAAATTTAGATATAGGTGAATAATTTGAAAACTTAAAATGATGCTATGTTGTTCCACTTCTAGCCTTTTACTTTTCAATAAACATTAACAAAATTTTCTTTCCAGGTAGAAAATATTTTTATGGCATCCTTGCTGTTCTTTGTTTGCTTGCAGATGTTTTATTACCCAACTTGGTAATATCATCACTCCCTGTTTATATACAGTAGCTTGCCTTGCCAATATAGTTTTCTCCTTGGTTGTTTTTTTTAGCTTTTAGTTTTAGTGCTAAAATACCTTTAGTGGAAGTCCAATGTAATTACTCCTCTAATTAATATGAAACATGAACTAGCATCAGGTAAGCAGAGTAAAAACCTGCACAGTCAATTCTTCTCAGATTCCAATTCATGTAGAGGTCAGTCACAGTAATCAAATACTACAGTATATTTTACTCTTCCATTCTCTTTAAAATGCTATTGATAATGCTCAGTGCTTTTTTTGTAAAAAAAAAAAAAAAAAAAAAGGTGCCGGAACTCACACATGTCACGTCCGCCTGGCTGAGGAATTCTGGGAGTTGAAGTCCACAAGTCATAAAAGGGCCAAGTTTGAAGACCCCTGATCTAGAGGACAAATACATTTTGAAAATATGCTAGTCCCTTGCGTATAGTTCTTTACACCAAAACCTCGCATTTAAACTGAGAAGACCTTGAGAAAGATTTTGCAGAGTGATTTTTAATATGATAGCAGGACTGTTGGCAAGAACTATATTCCTTCCATCTTAAGATTTCCCCGCTGTTTGATCATGGAGGTGGCGCCTTTAGCAAAGTAAAACAGTTTTTCAGGAGTTAAGCACAGAATTACAGTTCTGTGTATTCACCATTTTTAATAATAATAAAAAAATGCGTGCAGATGAAAAATACAAGATTATACAGGGACCAGGGAAGTAAGTGGCAAATAAAAAATCTTAAATGTGGTTATTTAGGGAAGAAACTAATAATTGGACACAGTGGGATTTCATCTCACAGAAATCTGTTTAGGATTATACTGTAAAGAATGCTGGTCTGGATTCATCCTTATTAAACCTATTTCTATGATAAGATGATAATCTTCATCTTGTCTTTTTGTTTTAAGAAAAAAAAGAGAACAATTAGATCTTGCAGTAAGCATTATTCTATATCTGGTATTTAAATACTTAAGTAAATCTTAATGTTACGAGACTGGGTTTAATGAACTTCAAGATCCTGTGGCTTAAATCTCAGGAATTTGAAGGAGCTTTGTGTGCTAAAAAAAATATAATCTGCATGAAAAAAAATGTTTATATTGATGGATTATACTTTTCAATGTCCATAGTTCCCAATGTATTATTTTTTTATTTATGATAGGTCTTGACACCATGGCTACATTTTTTTTTGAATGGGCAACTCTTGTTCGCTATGGTACTCCACAGCCAGAATGCCTACAACATGCTCTCAAAATTATAACTATGCCTCCTGACCAAACATATTAATAATCTCTTGCCTATATCAATCAACTATTTAACAGAATCTCACAAAACCAGAGATGATTCAAAGTTTGCAGAATCAGATATAGATTAAACCTAGTTTCTCAATTATGATATGAATTCAACTGTTGTTTTACGCAATTGCTGAACAACTTGATGAAACTATTCTATCAAAAATGGTTGAAAAGGTTTCTTGTCAAATGCTTTTGATAAAGATCCTCTCTTATGAAATGCCATCATTGTGACATCTCATCAAAGAAGTTCAATAGACTTTTAGTGGGAAATTGTTAGGGAGTTTGATAATGAACGTTCCAGGTAGTATTTGCCTATAAAAATATAGGTAATTAATTATATACATAATACACATACACTTCCATACTTCAAGGATAGGAGGAAATGAATGCTTATTAAAGGTATGCAAGAACCTATCTAACATCTGAAGTGAATTTAGATCTTCAGGGCCAGACATAACACATACCATAGTTTGCTAGTCTATCTGTTACCTTTCTGCACTGGGAAATCTTTCTGGAATCAAGGAGCTACAAGGGAACTTTTGGTAACTATCTCATTACTAATTTAGTTAACCCTGCTTACATTTTAGTTGGGAAAAATCATGTTGATCAGTGATGCATACTTTTAATTAGGTGTCTGGAACTGAGAAATGTACTAAAGGAGCAACTACTGTATAGTCAAGCTGTGATTCAATAAAGCTACACAATTGTTGTATTCTGTCCTGTTGCCTTCTGTCATGGTCCTGCCCCTCCTCTCTCAAGAGTATAATGTTTAGAAAAGCTTAGGACATCATATAATAAAAATAATCTTCATCGGGGACATTAAACAGGGAACAATGATCTCTGCTTTGGAAACTTAAAACATCTCATCCTTTCTGAAATGTCTAGTGTTCATTGTTAAAGCAATTCAGGGCTTTCTTTGGAGATCACTATCTCCCTTGAGAAAAAGCTATTCATACAGCAAGAGAAAAGGAACCGCAAGAAACAAAGGTATTAGTCATTACTGCTTATATATCACATGTCTCCTAGTTCAGATATCAGTCGATTTCGTAAGCAAGTTGTTCTGTGATAAAAATTGAAAGGGGTTCTTATTATTTGCCACAATGCTTTCTTATCAACATACTAGACAGCATGTAATTATCTTGTCTCTTCTTTATAATACAACAGGGCAAATGTGTAGTCATTGTCTGCATATATGTTCATATATATGCACACAATATAAACTGAAAAATAGGTGTGAATTGTGACCTATTCTTCTAACAGGAAGTGTCTAAGCTTACTCTCCATGGATTCATAACATTGGCCAGCTAGACTTGAAGTAGAATTTATGGAAAGGAGCATTTAACCTCTTCATTTTGGGGGATGCAGTAGTGTGTCTTTCTAATTCCTGCAGAAAGGAAGACATAAGCAGCTATGATATCATGAATGAGGAAATTCAGGCAGAATTTCTTTTGTACCCCAAAGTTTGCACATATATTTTTATTGCTTCTTCACAGATGAGATAAATGCAACCCTTGGATGTTATTTATGGAGGTTTCTAGTAACTGGTATTATCTATTTTTCTTTCTTTCTTTCTTTCTTTCTTTCTTTCTTTCTTTCTTTCTTTCTTTCTTTCTTTCTTTCTTTCTTTCTTTCTTTCTTTCCTTCCTTCCTTCCTTCCTTCCTTCCTTCCTTCCTTCCTTCTTTCTTTCTTTCTTTCTTTCGTCATCTGTCTATCATCTATCTACCTATCTATCTTCTGTCATCTATCATCTTTCTATGTAATTTGTCGTTCATAATTCTGAGCATTTACTTTTTCTTAGGTAGTTTCCCAACAACTTGGAAGATATGAGTCATAATGAACAAGTATTTGAAACTAGTATTCGCCTCTGAAGTATTTTGTGTATTTATAAAACAGAATATATTTTCCATAATGAAGCCCAAATACTGAATTCTCATCTTTGGTTGATTCAATTTGCATCGACATTACAATTTTTGTGATGCAGTTTAAGAACTTCCTTGGCATTTTTTAAAAAAAGTTCATTCTGTTTATTTTGATACGGGTGGATGAAATTCTGAGATTGAAGAAGTACTGCAAATGGTGACAACCAAATTCTCTGTGCCCTGTTTCCTCCCCCGATTTACTTTCCTTATATAGAATAGGATGCTGAGCTTTATAATAATTTACTAAATTTGATAGTCAGTTTTCTAACTATTAAAATCTAATTTAAAAACCATACAAAAACCCTTATCCAGTCTGTTTTTTAAATGCATACTACATGATTGAAAAAGTGACATTGAAAAAAAATCTGCTCTTTGGGATATTCTCCTAGAGGTTAGAGAATGATGGCTAGGGGAAAACCAGAGATTTTAATTCCAAACAGGAATTTAGTAGTATACAGCTCCTTCTGATATTACAGTTTAAACCAGAGTTTGAACAAGATGTTCTCCTACACCTTCAAGATACTAGATAGGATCTGGTCACATATGCAAAATGTATTAATTGGTCTAGTTCATCCAATCGGAATGTTTTTCTGACATATCTAGTTTCTAGTCCTGCACATTTATTCTATTTATTCTGCCTTGGAAATCTGCCCTTCATTTCACTTAAATTGAAGAGGTGGTAAATGCAACATTTAGCAAGGTCATAGTGCTGTTAATGAGGGCTTGTAATACAAAAGTTAGGAAAATAAAAGAACACAGAATTACAATAACATTTGGTCTGGAAAATGCAGAAATTCATAGTAGGCCCATTAATGTTGGTGAAGAGAAATGTTTTTTATTGCTACCACCTGCTTTATGAAACAGGAATAGAGATTATACACATAATATATATTACAGAATATACAATATTGGAAACAAACTTACTACCTAATCAGAAAAAGATAATAGAGAAATGCAGTCAGCCAGGACATTTTTAGCTGCAGATTATATACAAATAATTAAAATTTATAGGTGTCAATTATACAGATTAAAATTAAAGAAAGACGATCGATGCGAATAAATCCAGAGTGATTAACTTATGGAAATACAACTGGGTAGTTATGGGAAGAAAGAAGAAAGATTGTGAAAACCAAAATGGGGGGGAAATCCCAAATTTTTGAACAGGAAAAAAAAAACCAGTTAAATTTCAGAATACAAAAACTTGATAGAAAAATTAGGTGAAACGATGGCAAATGCAGACTTCCAGCTTCAAATAAGAAAGGACATATAACAATATCTCAAATAAAAATGTTAACAAATAGAATTAGATTAAAATGTGTATATCAGTGACAATAATATATAAATAACATTATATTAGGAAAATTGCATGAAAAATGGTTTCTATTGGCCACTTTTATATCCTAAAAGCCATATGAATTCAGATTTTTTAAAAGGCTAGTAACAGATACAGAAATAAGTCAAACCTAAGATGAAAAACATTAAAAACAAGAAAGCATAATTAATTGGTTCATCTGTTCCTTTATTAGGGGAAACCACAGTATCACCAATTAACAAGCCAACTTTCAAAGTCTAAATTTATCGTTATTACTTTCCAGGCTCAAGTTGTTTGTCTTGATCTTTAAAGTGGTAATAAGTTCAGGTCATATCTGAGGGATTAGCATGTCTTGAGATGAATTTCTTTGGATGCTAAGATCTCAAAAAAGACATAGAGGAAAAATTATTTTCCTGTGTCACATCTGAATGATAAAATGAACTTCCTTTAGAGCTGTGATTTGTATCATTCTCTCTGTTGTCAAAAATGAGAGCAAGTTAGAATTTAGAATTTTAATTGTTTAATTGAAAAACGAGTAATATGATTAACAGTATTATTGTAAGAGAAGAACAAGGAGAGCTGGGGGTGGAGTTAAGCATGTCATCAGCTTAGACACATTACGTTAGGTCCAAATCTAACCACTCTTGAATTCCGTTGACCCCTATCTGGTGCCAATTTACTGTTGAACTTTAGTTAACTAGATTTGTGTATATATGAACAGGATTGTACCCTGTATGTTTTGTCTTATTAGAATTTCACTATTGATCTGGAGATAGGTGGCAGAAATAAACATGAAATGTACTGGCTTTCAATACAGACCATCTTTGACACCTAATGGCCTCCATTAGACAACCTTGAGAAAGAGGTTTTGTGACCTAAAGATCAGCCAATTTAAGCTGTTTGAGGCTATGCTGTGAATCTTCCTCAATAGACTTTGTTTTTCTAAAACTAAGTCAAGGAAGGTAAAATGCAGAGAGTAGTCAGGGCTTTGTTGTTGTTTTTTAAAGTTTTGTCACAAGTACACAGATTTATTTTATAAAAAATGAAAGATAGTGGTAAAGCTTTTGTGGGACCTGTGCACTTTGTTCGTGTGTATTCAACCTCTATTGTATACACAGCAAACCCTTCAGAAGATGGGGGAATGCCACAAAAGGGAGATACCTTTGTTTACTAAGTGAAAGATTAACAAGCAAATGCTTTGGCTGAGATCACTCTTCTGAATTCCCTTAGAATAACTCCAGACAGTTTTATTTCATATTAGGAACAGTTATTATGTAGCAGTTTGGGAACAGCAGCTTGTTTCCAGAACTTAAGTAATAAGGAAAAAAGAAAGACATTTGATGATGATGATGACACTGCAATTTATGTAAAGTTATCTTCTATTTTCTAAGTATAGAAAGTGGTAAAGTCTTCCTACAGATGGATGGATGGATGGATGGATGGATGGATGGATGGATGGATGGATGGATGGAGAGAGAGAGAGAGAGAGAGAGAGAGAGAGAGAGAGAGAGAGCTCCAATAATTCCCTGCAAAGAAAGAACTGCAAAAAAACCCACAAAATACAAACATCTGCAAATAGAAGTAGAATAATTGTGGCAAAAGAAAGCAAAAATAATACCAGTAGGAAGAGGTGCCTGGGCATAATCCCAAAACATCTGTAGCACCACGGATGTTGAACACCGTCAACATTGACAAACACACCACCAGTCAATTGTAAAAGGCAGCTTTACTTTGAATAGTTTACATCCTGCAAAGACACCATTGAATGTCAACATCCGCCTATCACTGGGTCTTGGGAAGACATCGATATAGATAGTTAAAAATGCCAGATCCAGTCTAAACATCTGGCTGACTGTGCAACTAACAATAAAAAATAAGTCATAATAAAAAGTGGTCACTATACCAATTAGATCTAACTTCCTACTTCTCTGAACATTGGGCAAAAAAGGCATTGAGTCTGTAGACCCTTCAGAAGTTACCAGCTAGTGAATACAGAGAGGGATCGTATCAGTAAAAGATTTTGCTACTGTATAGTCCTCAGTTTGCTCTGTTTACTTGATCAGGTTCTTTGAGGCAAACTGAAATGGCTGAGACCAAGATAATGAGGCATATTTGAAAAGACCAAAGGAATTTTGCCTTCCCAGAAAAAAAATAAGGGTATTACCAGAGTTTGATGAATTCCATATATAATTTTTAGAGAAAGTAACTCAGAAAGGGGGGAACCAGACACATTTTGGTCACCAAATTATTGAGCAAGACCAGATTAGAGATTGAGTATGGTTTGCATACAATGCTGAATAAAATAGGAGAAGGATTTAATGAGGCCTTTCAGAATCAGGAGAGGAGCCATCTGTTTGTTACCTATCATCCAGATGCTATTGATGGAGAACAACAAAACAGTAGAATGCTGTGGTCTTCTCAGATTATTTCCTAAAAAGATCTGGCTGCCTACTTTTTTTTCAACAGGGTGCTGAATTAGAATGACTTTTGACCCGATGCAACAAAGATCTCTTTATACTCTTATCTTTACACTGTTTTCCTAGTCTGCATTGAGGATGTTAGGTCAGAGATTTACAGTATCTGGGGTCTGGTAGGCATCAATGAAATGTTGAGAACATGGAATTTTATCTCCTCTTATCAAATGGGAGATTTGCAAACTTTTGAACTGGTAGCCAAGAGTTGACATAGCATGGGACAAAGTTGTATGGGGCAGGAAGCTATCAAGGCTGGTAGTCCTAGTGACATTGGAAAAGCAGCTTTAAGAGAAAGATAGGTGGATTGAACTGCTGGGCCTTTGGCTGAAATAAAGTTTCTCTCCCTATTTCTTTGGATAGTATGATTTTTCTGTGGAAACTAGAGTTTATTACAGCTTGTTCTAACACTGCCAATTAGTCCTTGAAGCTTCTTTTCTTTGCAAGGAGTTCAAAATATAAGTTGACCTTGCACATTCCAGGAACGAAGCATGAAGCACCTTCATCTGGTGTCATTTCATCAAATTATCTTTCGGTATGAGAAGCAAAGGACAGAAGCAGCTGAGGTGCCCTCAGCTGGTATCTTTTAGTATTGCAAAAGATTCCAACCTGAATATACAGTGGATTTATTGAAACATAACAAAGCAAAGTTATGCTAACCTACATTCTATATTAAAACTATTCTTTTACAGAGTATAAAAAAGAGCAGTTGAATTATGGTCTTCATTTTAGATTTCTCTACCATGGCAAAATACAGATAGCTCCAATACATAAAAATGAAATGTTCTTTTGATTGTTCTCTGATGCTACTGAAATATTACCTCCTCTTAATTTTTAAAAGATGCAGCCTAAATGTATAGCCCTGTGCATCCTTCCAAAAAGTATTCACAGAATTGTTCCTTCAAAAACTTTTTATTAAGGCAGTTTCTTGTACAATTAAACAGGAATACAGGAGGCATTTTTTCTTCTAATATTTTGTTTTAAAGAGGGGAAAAAAACCCTCTTACTGATTTGGTTATTATTGTAAAAATTTCCAAAGTCTTCATTTCACACATAACGTGTATCCTTGACTTCTCCCATGTCCTTGATACTAAAGTAAAATCAACAGTATTCAAAGTACATTTTTTTAAAATATATATATATATATATATACTTTAGATTTTTGTGGTATTACCTATACTTATGCAAATTAACGAATAGATTAAAACCTGCTGTATGATACATTTAATGCAGTTGTTAACATAATGGAGCCTTTTTTCCAATAGCCCATTTTCCATGTGCGATTTCCATGGTTCATTATACTACTAGTCCCCTCCTAGTATCATTGTTCCTTTGTTTCATCTGGCACATTCTCACTACTACAACAACTCATACGTAGAATGTGATAAAAGAATGTTTATTTAGATACAAAAATCATACACCAAAATGGAAAATGAAAAAGAAATAGTTATAGTTGTCCAAATAAACTAGAAAAGATCTTATTCTCCATTGTATGCTTTACAAATACACGAGTAAACTAATAATAGTGTTTCCACGGTAGGTGGCTCAGAAGAGAGCTTTTATAATTAAGTCTCGGGACCATATGTTTCTGTTGACATTAAAGTGCTTAGTTCCAAATGAGTCAGCTTCATTCAAGCATCTTAGTTCAAGAGTAGGTGATTAGATCTTAAGCTGAAAACCTATTAGTAGGTAAGCATTTACACGGCAGTATTAAAGGAATACTGCAATTATAGTGCAATTGCGGACAGATACTTTATATCTGGGCCTAGAAACCTAATTATTGTTTCATATTTTGGACACTGAAAATCTAAGATAACTTTTCAGGTCTGATCACATTCTTAATCATTTGAATTGGATTATCACTCTGATCATAAATCATTCTGATAATAAGAACCAAGGATCAAACTGTATACTACAGAGTAATATGAGAGATATAGCAAAATGTTTTTCAAGGAAGGCATTATTCTGCACCCCTTAGTCACCTAACATGGGTATTATTTCCAGAGGAAAACAATTATCTGCAACCATAAGTTGGATTTAAAGGGTCATGATTTCTTCTAACAATTAGGTAAGATTACATCTTTGGAGTTAATGGCTTTTTGGCGCATTGCTCCATCTAAAACCCTATTCCCAGTTTGGTTACAAAAACTCCAACAGAGTTTTCTTTATTTTAATTTCCTGCTAGACCAGAAGTCTGCTTTTATCCCAGTAGAAGCAAATTGGAAAGTCAGGCTTTGCATTTTCAGAACTGAGGAAAGATGGGAGGGTTACATATGAGGTCTTTTCTTGAAGTATCTGATACTTCAAAATCTACTGGGCATTAACACAGCCTGAAATCTGTGTCTTGCCGCATATTCTAATTTACAAATTGCATAGCCATGCAAGACCTAATTTTGGGATTCTTTCCAAGTCCCCTTCTGTTTGTACCATTTCAGCATATAAATAGTTTTAGAAAAATTAATAGCTTCCATGCATTTTTATGTTATTTTGTTTAATCTTATTAAAGACTCTAGCTATGAAATCATCTTAACAAAGATAAGCAGACAACCCAGCCAAGTCCGTGGATGATGCTAAATTATTCAGGGTGGTTGAAGCCAAAAGTCACTGTGAAATGTTCTAGAAGGACCTCCCTAAATTGGATGAACGATCAACCAAATTTAAATAAGTGTAAAGTGAGGGCATTGGGGCAAAAGCCTTCATGTATACTCCAATGGGGTCTAAGCTGCCTGTAACTAAGCAAGAAAAAGAACTTGACATCGTAATGGATCACTCAATTAAGATGTGAACTCACTGCGCATTAGCTATGAAGAGGGAAATTCCATGCTAAGGATCATTAGCAAAGGGAATGAAAGCGACAACACTAACACAGTAATGCCCTTATAAAACTTTGTTGTTTGTCCACATCAGGAATACTGTGTGAAGCTTTAGCTGTTGTATAATAGAAGTTTAAAAGAGCAGAAAAAGAACAACCAAGATGACCAGGAGCTTAAACTCTTTTCTTATGAGACAAGATGAAATTTGGGGTTCTTTAGATTAGAAAAAAAATGTTTAGGAAAACCATGATAGAGGTGTATTATTTCATGCATAGCAGGGAGAATGTAGACAGAAAAAGGTTTTCTTCTCAAAACATGAATGGAAGGAGATTTAGAACAGAAAAAATAAAACACTTCTTCACAGAGTGCAACTTGGATAGCTTTAAAAGGAGACTGAATCTATTTATGGAGGGCAAGTCTGTTAAGGGCTACAGGTCTTGAATATCAATGTTATTTCAAGTGAGGGGTCCTTGGTGCTCTCTGAGCTTGGTTGTTTTCTTGCAGATGTTTCATTACCCAAACTAGGTAACATCATCAGTGCTACTAACTTTTGAATGCTACTAGCACTGATGATGTTATCAAGTTTGGCTAATGAAACATCTGTAAGAAAATAACTAAGCTCAGAGAGCACCAAGGACCACTCATTTCAACCCTGGGCTATACATACAGTAGTAGCCAAAACTGTGGAAACCTTTTGGGAAAAGTGTATTTTTGAGGTTTGATGGCTAATAACACCACTTTTTTTGGAGTAGTACCATAAAATTATATGTCAATGGAAAGATAATTTAATCAAGAATGTAATGCAACATAGTTTGTTCAATTATCTGTACTGTATTCTATGAAACGTTATAGCCAAATAACCAGAAAAAGGAAGCACAACTTGCTTAGGTTGATATCAGGTAGCTTTCCTTCATCTGATTGTAGCCAATGAGCATGAGTGTTTAGAGAGCCAATCAGCTGTCATCTTGTTTTGGCAATGAGCCAATCAGATCACAGCAGGATTCAGTTATTGAGGCCATGTATTGAAGCTGAGAGGAGGACATTTGTCAGTGTGTTATGTGATCGCTATCAATTTGGTTGGGGTTTTTTCCCCCTTTATTTAGTGAGCTTGTAAAATGTAATAAAATTAAAGTAATGGTACAAAGAGTTCACTGGTTGCCCAGAAAGCGATGTAAAATAGTATTATTAAGTGAACAGGGCTACAGTTATAAAGAAATTAGAAGAAAAATTGGTGGAAACTTAACCAAAGGTGGCATTTCTCCTGTACACTTTTCCCAAAAGGTTTCCACAATTTTGGCCACTACTATATTCTCCTTTATTGGTTATTTCAAGTCTCAAGACAGTGTGCCTCCATGTTACAAAGAACAGTGGTGGAAGCCATGCAGTATCTCCATCTCTTGCTTCCAAGTACCCATATACATCACAGATTTGTTTTTGCTCTTAAACTTTTAAATTATGTGGGTACGTCCTTCTTTTTTGATGGACTGATATAACTATTTGGATTTGTTATATATGTATGTGGTTTTTTTAAAAAAAATAAATTAGTCTAGCCAGCATATTATAATCAGGCTTAAGTTTTGGTCCAAAACCACCAGTACATATGCATTCAATTTAATGTATATGCACATAATCAGAAAATACATGAGATCACTATTTCTTAACCTTGGCAATTTTAAAAGAGATGGACTTTAACTCCCAGAATTCTCCGGCCTGTTAAGCTGGCTGGGGAATTCAAGTACCGTAGATGAAATCTGCCTCTCTTAAAGTTGCCAAGGTTGAGAAACACTGCATTTGATTATTAATTAAAGGTCCTAGATCAGCAACCCTATTATATTTCAAATCAGCATTCAGGGCTCTCTGAAAAATTAAATGTTCTATAGCTTTACGTGTATGTAAGAGTTATTCTACTTAAAGGCAGGGCTGGTTCTACTATCTTATATCATTAATGCAGCAGATACCATACTAAATAAAGGTTACTAATATAGTAATGGAAAAAAGCATACAGTGCTCTGTGTTGTTTTAAATAATTCAATAAAATCTAATATTCCAAGATAAACATTATGTTGGGAAAGCAGGATTTTCACGCTTTCATGCCCATCAAATATTTTGATCATTTTGCTGAGGATGTTTGAAAATGGATTCTTAAGAGTAAGAGTTGAGCAAGGCTACTAAACTTCATAGTTGAATGCTGCATAATGGATCAGATGTGTTTAAGAGATGCTCTCTGTAAATACAACTTGATGTAACATATGTATTATTAATGGGCTTTTGAAAAGCGCTGCCAAGATACAGTAGGTCTGATGACACAAAGGAAGAGTTAAAAAAAACCATGACTCTTTGCTTCCTCTGTACTTAGTGATAGCAATAGTCCGACACTTATGTGGTATCCAACACTTGTGTGGTATAACTGAGTCCTCTCTTCCTAGTCTGTCATTCAGTGTCATCTTAAGTGTCTCTGTCATCCTGTCATATAGCATCACAGTCTGGTTTAGAAGCATCACTGCTTCAGACAGGAAGGCGGTGCAGAGAGTGGTGAGGATGGCAGAAAAGATCATTGGCAGTTCCCTCCCTCCCATCCAGGACATAGCACTTAAGTGTTGCTTGAGCAAGGTCCGTAAGATTGTCTGGAACACTACACATCCTCTTCACGACCTGTTTTCCTTGTTACCTTCTGGGAGGAGGCTCCGTGGTATCCGAAGCAGAACATCCAGATTCAGTCACAGTTTTGTTCCATACAATATTAACCTTGTGAACTCTAAAGCTTCCTCCTTCCGTTACGTATTCAAGATGGACAGTGATTAATATTCATATGTTACTTGTATGTAAGGGTGAAGGTCTATACATATGTTGTATATAGGATGTTTAAATGTGTGTTTGAGAGCAAGCAACTAAATTGTGCCATTGTGCCCACAGTAAAAAATGATAATAAAGTTTATCTATCTATCTAATTAAAATATTCTTCTTCTTCTTCTTCTTCTTCTTCTTCTTCTTCTTCTTCTTCTTCTTCTTCTTCTTCTTCTTCTTCTTCTTCTTCTTCTTCTTCTTCTTCTTCTTCTTCTTCTTCTTCTTCTTCTTTCCTCCTCCTCCTCCTCCTCCTCCTCCTCCTCCTCCTCCTCCTCCTCCTCCTCCTCCTCCTCGTCCTCCTCCTCCTCTTCCTCCTCCTCCTCGTCCTCCTTCTTCTTCTTCTTTCCCGTTTTTTCCACACTATGGCAGGATCCACCTGTTGGCAAAGCCGTCTCCATTTGGTTCAATCCAGAGTGTCGTGAGGGATGACACCCATGCATTTCATGTCACATTAATCTAGAGCTAAATGTATATGCTTTTGAATTAAACCAAACTTATTCTCAATGATGTTTGCTCAGTATGTAAACTCTCCCCATCCATGACCCATTTTAGTACTTTGGATAACAGATGTAATATTTCAAAAGTTATAAGCAGGATGGAAGATTTCTTAAATTTAGATACCTTACATCTTTTTCTGTTCAGAGTGGTTTAAGTTTGTGACAGAAGCTAGGTACAGATGTAGGTTTAATTGATTTTTTTGCTGAATGCATAAGTCACCCTGTAGCATAGTGCAGAAGTTACTAACCGCTTATTATATTAAGATGACCTCATACTACCATACTATACTTTTAAAAGGTATTCCATGTTTTAAGGCATTTGTATCTTCATTAGAGAAATGGATCACAAGCTGTCCCAAACAACATATTGGATCTTGCTTGGGGCTTGAAATGGTTCTAGAATATATTTATAAGATGCTCGTCTGAGTAGCTTATATTTGAATGTGGTTTATTTGTTTGTTCCCATCCAATCTTGATTAAGCTCCTCTATGGCTCTGTGGCTTCATCTGGGTCTAAGAGAATAAGAAACAGATCCATAACATTCTATACTGATGATTGCATCTAAATCCCTGGGTGAACTCAGTACTATCGAACATATATTAAATAGGAATAAGATAGACCAGGGGTCTCCAACCTTGGCAACTTTAAGACTTCTGGACTTCATCCCCCAGAATTCCTCAGCCAGCCATTCTGGCTGGGGAATTCTGAGAACTAAAGTCAAGTCTTAAAATTGCCAAAGTTGGACATCCCTGAGTTAGACCATTGTGGGGTCTTACAGCATAAATGCCCATAAATCAACTAGAAATCTCCTAACAGTATTATGAAAACACTTATAGAGAGATGAAATTAGATACAGAGTTCATGCAGGTTACGTGAGCAGCGTCAGCTGACGGACGCCATTGCCACAGCTTTTGAGAGGGCACTTGTTCGGAATCGGGATGTCTTCTGCCACCTCGTCCTCCTCCGCCTCTGATGACACAGAGGCTTCCTCCGGAGTCAGAGTGACCAAGGCAGTGGTGGTGGTGTTGCTTTGGGAGCGTGCCTGCTCCCTTGAAGAGATTCACTCCAGGAGTCAGTCCTGGTCCTGGTCCCTGGTGGCCAACACAGGGGTGAGGACATGAACCAAGGCAGAGAAGAGGGTCTGCTTTCAGGGCCATGGAAGTGTTTCCAGGTCAACCTTTGATGCCCCCAGTTTCCCCAGGCACTTCCTTTCACCGAGCCAGAACTTTACTCACACTGGCAGCTTAGAAGGAGCCGGTTCTTCCGTTCAAAAAAAGGTGACGGAACACCGTTCCGTGCATTTTATGACAAAAAAAGCACTGCTCTGGACTATAATCGTCTTAGGCCAATGCATTGTAAAGGCCAACTGTCAGATTTGTACTGTTGGCTGTGATATCAAGTTACAGCAGTTTTCAAAATAGCCCATAATTGTTGCAGGCCTGTTTGAAACTTGCATGATTGATGCTGCACTAAATTAAATTGAAGGGCATTATTTGTTTTAATAAAATNCCTCTCCTCCTCCTCCTCCTCCTCCTCCTCCTCCTCCTCCTCCTTCTTCTTCTTTCGCATTTTTTCCACACTATGGCAGGATCCACCTGTTGGCAAAGCAGTCTCCATTTGGTTCAATCCAGAGTGTCATGAGGGATGACACCCATGCATTTCATGTCACATTAATCTAGAGCTAAATGTATATGCTTTTGAATTAAACCAAACTTATTCTCAATGATGTTTGCTCAGTATGTAAACTCTCCCCATCCATGACCAGGAGATGTAATATTTCAAAAGATATAAGCAGGATGGAAGATTTCTTAAATTTAGATACCTTACATCTTTTTCTGTTCAGAGTGGTTTAAGTTTGTGACAGAAGCTAGCTACAGATGTAGGTTTAATTGATTTTTTTGCTGAATGCATAAGTCACCCTGTAGCATAGTGCAGAAGTTACTAACCGCTTATTATATTAAGATGACCTCATACTACCATACTATACTTTAAAAAGGTATTCCATGTTTTAAGGCATTTGTATCTTCACTAGAGAAATGGATCACAAGCTGTCCCAAACAACATATTGGATCTTGCTTGGGGCTTAAAATGGTTCTAGAATATATTTACAAGATGCTCGTCTGAGTAGCTTATATTTGGATGTGGTTTATTTGTTTGCTCCCATCCAATCCTCATTAAACTTCTCTATGGCTCTGTGGCTTCGTCTGGGTCTAAGAGAATAAGAAACAGATCCATAACATTCTATACTGATGATTGCATCTAAATCCCTGGGTGAACTCAGTACTATCGAACATATATTAAATAGGAATAAGATAGACCAGGGGTCTCCAACCTTGGCAACTTTAAGACTTGTGGACTTCATCCCCCAGAAGTCCTCAGCCAGCCATTCTGGCTGGGGAATTCTGAGAACTAAAGTCAAGTCTTAAAATTGCCAAAGTTGGACATCCCTGAGATAGACCATTGTGGGGTCTTACAGCATAAATGCCCATAAATCAAGTAGAAATCTCCTAACAGAATTATGAAAACACTTATAGAGAGATGAAATTAGATTCAGAGGTCATGCAGATCACGTGAGCAGCGTCAGCTGACGGACGCCATTGCCACGGCTTTTGAGAGGGCGCTTGTTCGGAAACCGGATGTCTTCTGCCACCTTGTCCTCCTCCGCCTCTGATGACACAGAGGCTTCCTCCGGAGTCAGAGTGACCAAGGCAGTGGTGGTGGTGCTGCTTTGGGAGCGCGCCTGCTCCCTTGAAGAGATTCACTCCAGGAGTCAGTCCTGGTCCTGGTCCCTGGTGGCCAACACGGGGGTGAGGACATGAACCAAGACAGAGAAGAGGGTCTGCTTTCAGGGCCATGGAAGTGTTTCCAGGTCAACCTTTGATGCCCCCAATTTCCCCAGGCACTTCCTTTCACCGAGCCAGAACTTTACTCACACTGGCAGCTTAGAAGGAGACGGTTCTTCCGTTCAAAAAAAGGTGACGGAACACCGTTCCGTGCATTTTATGACAAAAAAAAAGCACTGCTCTGGACTATAATCGTCTTAGGCCAATGCATTGTAAAGGCCAACTGTCAGATTTGTACTGTTGGCTGTGATATCAAGTTACAGCAGTTTTCAAAATAGCCCATAATTGTTGCAGGCCTGTTTGAAACTTGCATGATTGATGCTGCACTAAATTAAATTGAAGGGCATTATTTGTTTTAATAAAATNAAAAAAAGCACTGCTCTGGACTATAATCGTCTTAGGCCAATGCATTGTAAAGGCCAACTGTCAGATTTGTACTGTTGGCTGTGATATCAAGTTACAGCAGTTTTCAAAATAGCCCATAATTGTTGCAGGCCTGTTTGAAACTTGCATGATTGATGCTGCACTAAATTAAATTGAAGGGCATTATTTGTTTTAATAAAATGGTATGGTTTCACTTCATTATAGTTGGCTATTATTGCAAATCAATTTTGTTATACCCCAAATTATCTCTGTTGGAATCTTTGTGAAACATTTAGCATGTTTCCTGGTTCAATTTGACATTTATTCTTGCTACATCTTTATTTTACAATGGCCCATTTTCTTCTCTGAAACATACGTAGAATTCTCATTAGCAAAACTGACACATTCCTATCAAAACTTCTAAAAGGGAAACAGTGATTGCTGTAATTGTGAAATGTGTGAGACTCATGTAGCATAATTAAGAGAGTGCACTGTTATTATCTAGTCTATCTGTGAAGTGTTTCTCTGGGTTAAAACCATTTCTAGTTTTAAATAAAGCATCGGGTTTGATATACTGTATAGTCCCTACATCTTAATTAGAACAGTTGTGTTGGTTGATCATCTTTTTGCGGCTGTTGTTAAAAAGATGTTTCAACAAGCACTTTGTTGGATCAGCTGACACTACAGTGCAGTGGTGGCAGGCTGTTATGATAACCTGCATCTCCAAGACTCTTGGCTGGCTGAGGAATTCTGGGAGTTGAAGTCCACAAGTCATAAAGTGGCCAAGGTGGGGGACCTCTAGCTTAGCATATCCCTAGGTTTAGAAAACAATGGATCAAAACATGCTCAGTTCCTAAGAGCGGACCTCGATCATCCCAAAGTGGCTCAACATTTCGTGGATGTTTAAAGTTCTTCTCATAACTGGGAAGAAGGATGTTTTCTGGAGCTCCTTCAGCTAGCGGAAAAGGACTTTTTCACTTCAAGATTTGAGGAAAAGTTGCGAAGGCAGCATTGAGTTGGCTGAAAGCAGAATCACCTTAAGGCAGACATGTCAAACACAAAGCCCGGGGGCCGGATGCGGCCCGCGAAGTGGTTTCATGTGGCCTGCGAAGCCATCCTGGAAACAGTGAGGGAATGGCCCCTGCTGCCTTGGCCCTGGCCCAGGCTGGCAAGGAGCCAATGTACAATTTTGTGGTGGCCATCTATGCTGAAAGGCATTCAGTCTTAGCTCCACAAGGCCATCTAGAAACAGTGAGGAACCAGCCCCTGCCGTGTCAGCCCCACTCCCTGGGTGCATGCTGGAGAGGTGTCACCTTTTGTGAGGAATGAAGAAATGGACCATGCCTTGGCGCTTGCCCCGGTCCCACCCCCTTCTGCCAGAGACCCTCAGATCTGTCCCTCTCCTGCCCAGGCCCCCACAGACCCCCTTGACGCGAACGATGTAGAGCTGGCCATGCCCACCCAGTAGGCCACACTCACTCCATCCACGCCCACCCAGTAGGCCGCACCCACCCTGGCCACATCCACCCGGCCCCCTGAGGGCAACCGCAATGCTGATGCGGCACTCAATGAAATTGAGTTTGACACCCCTGCCTTAAGTTGCAAGGAGATTTTGGATGCCAAGTAAAAGCCAAGTAAGAGCAGCTCTATATTTTGCCTGAATAATTATAATTATATATAATCTCATTATGCCTATATAATTATTATTAGACACCAAACTTTCTCATCCGAAGGAAACCAAATGCTCCTGTGATATGTTGACCGTATCTCACTGATCACTTAAGACTGTTAATGCTCCATGTGTGACAGAGTATTACTGTTACTGTTACTCTTTAGCAGGAATGTCAAATGTCCATACAATTTTATTTATTTTTGTTAACTTTATATGCCATCCATCTCACTGTCAAGCTACTCTTTAGAGTTAGAGTTGTCTTTGTAATGTCAAAAAGAACGAAAGGCTAGAACAGGGATCTTCAAACTTGGCCCTTTTATGACTTGTGGACTTCAACTCCCAGAATTCCTCAGCCAGCGTGCCCTTGGTGCCCTCTGAGCTTGGTTGTTTTGTTGCAGAGGTTTCATTTTTCCAAACTAGGTAGCATTGACAGGGCTCTCATTAATTTGCTTCCTTATTTCCCATGGGTGTTCCTCCAAATCTATTTTTTGTATTTTTGCCTTTTTTATTTCATGCAAAGATTTTATTTATTTTTATATAATTGCCCACCTTGGGTGGCAATTAAAGGAACAAATACCAAATAATCAAAATAATGAAGAACAAAATGTTGTGTATAGGTTTAATATTAATATATTATTATATATTAATATATTAATTTATTAGCGTGTTCAACATGTAACCTATTATTTAAAATAGTTTTAAAATAGCCAAAAGAATAACATTCCTTACTTATTTTTTTCTATTGAGAGTTGTTACTAAACAGTTATTAAACAGTTTTTCTCAATCATCAATGTTATGTTTTTCTTAAAACTGTAAAGTCACAAAGATTGTGTTTCAGTTTCATATTTTTCCTTAGTCTACTCATGGGGGTCAAACCTGTTCTTAGCATAATGCCCTGCATATTTTTGTATCCCTGGGAAGCCTTAACAATTTTGCTCTCTTCCTTATTGCTCATTGGTTCCTCTAATTTTTTTTTAAAAAAACCCAGAGAAATGAAGTCAATCTCATTTGGAGCTGAGAAGATATTCAAAGACAAATTTGCATATGCTTTCGCCAGTAGGTGGCACTAATAGCATAGACGTCATCATTTAGTCTACATGAGAAAAAAAGCAACCAGGTTCTCAGCTCTGGCATAGCTCGCCGTGATCGTATAGTGGTTAGTACTCTGCGTTGTGGCCGCAGCAACCTCGGTTCGAATCCGAGTCACGGCAGACGAGGAGGAAAGAGCAAGTTTTTAATCCTACTCTGTTAGCTTGTTTAAGAGTTTCCTAATTTTAAAAAGTTATTAAAAAAGAAAGTTACAGAAACTATTTCAGAGAACGTGGACAAGGGTGAGACGTGCATATTTGTAACTATCTCTAGTTACAAAATAGCAACAGTTCTGCAAATATTCAGTCGAATTGTTTATTATTCACGTGTAAAATAATTGCTGATTTCAAAAAAATTACTTTTACCATGTGCATTATGGCCTACTTCTAACATGCCTATTAACTCCCAAGTGTTTCTGAAGAGATCAACGGAGCACATGGGTTTTGAAATACACAAAATTAAACCTTTTGAATTTCACCGGTTTTTGCTTTAACCGCTTTGAGATAGTTGTAGGCTATTTTGTAACTAGAGATAGTAACTTTTAAGTACGCAGGAAAGGGATGGTACGACTCACCCTTCTCCGAACCCCATTCTTTGAAATAGTTTTTGTATCTTTCTTTTTTAATAACTTTTTAAAATTAGGAAACTCTTAAACAAGCTATACAACTTTTTAAAATTAGGAAACTCTTAAACAAGCTATACAACATCTCTGTGTGTATGTGTGTGTGTGTGTGTGTGTGAGAGAGAGAGAGAGAGAGAGAGAGCTGCAAACTTAGAAGTGACATTATTTGCTCGAGAAGATAGTTTAGAAAAACAAAGGCAGGGGAAATAAAATTTCTTATTTTTTACAAAAGGGAAAAACAAAAGCTCTCCTTTTGGTGCTTTTTGCCGTGACTCGGATTCGAACCGAGGTTGCTGCGGCCACAACGCAGAGTACTAACCACTATACGATCACGGCAAGCTATTGGAGAAGCTGTTTGCACGTGCTTGATTTGCACCACCTCCTCTAGCAGAGCTGTGAGACTACTGCCCTCTAGTGTCTACCAATATGACTGAAATATCATCCCAATTGTTCACTTATTTTATTTCATTTTTTATTACTTTCACTACTTTTATCTTACTATAAGGATTTTTTGACACATATTGACACATATTACAGTGCACATGAATATAACTTTGTTATTATTATTTTTAATAAAATGCATTACATTATAATTCCATATGATTTTCATTTGCCCTTTCAGAGGGAGATTGGGAATAGGGCTTTAAAATACGAATTCCATAACATCAGACATGGATTTTTAAAAAAATCAGGGAGCGCATAGTGCAAATAAAAATAATTAAAGGAAGAACAGGGACGCTCCTTTAGGTCTCGGAGACATTAAGAAAGGTTCAATTTGAATAGTTCAGGAAGGTTTCAAAAGACAAGGTTCTGAGTTTTTAAATCTGGTGAGGCAAGTTTGCTAGTAAATTTACATTTAGAAGAAATGTAAGGCTAGAAAGTTAAATACAAAAAAAGTTCAATTCAAATCATGATCACATCAAGTGTGCTTATCTATGTAATAATTTTCTTCCCTGCCCAAATCAGAGAATGCCTGCACAAGTCCCTGCAGTTTTCTTGACAAGGTGTTTCAGAGGCATTTTTGCCATTGCCTCCTTCCCAGGGCTGTGAGAAAGTGACTGGCCCAAGGTCACCCAACTGGCTTTGTGCCTAAGATGGGACAAGAACTCACTGTTTCCCAATTACTAGCCTGGTGCAATTTCTAGCCTCCAGCCTAAATATAATTTATTATATCATTGTTGTATTATATACATTATATTATATATTATAGAACAGTGATGGTGAACCTTTTAGAGACTGAGTGCCCAAACTCAGTGCCCAAAACCCACTTATGCATCGTCGAGTGCTGGGTGGGGGTGGCCCATTGGGTGGGCATGGCCCATTGGGTGGGCGTGGCTGCAGTGGTAACGGCAGACTGGGTGGGGCTAAAAAGTTCAATCAATTCCAACTTTGCAAGATCTTTTTTTTTCCCACGAGAAGTTGAAATTGACTGAACCTTTTTTTTTTTTTTGCACACTGCGGCGGAGGCCTAAAGCAAAAAGGTTTTATAAAACCCAGCTGTAGGACTGGGGCGATGGCGTGCATGCCCATAGAGAGGGCTCTGAGTGCCGCCTCTGGTACCCGTGCCATAGGTTCGCCACCACTGCTATAGAAGAACTGATGGCAGGTGAACCAAGGCAGTCATAAAATGGATCCCACTTGATTAAAAAGCGTCCACAAAAGAGATCTAAAACAAGGTGGACTGACGACATCAGCAAGTATTGTGGGCCCAATTGGCAAAAGAAAACTCAGAACCTTCATCCTGCAGTGGATAGACAATGGCTAGAATGATGATGATGATACACACCCACAACCACACACACACACACAAACAGAGGGAGCAAATCCAGACTCTGGGTGTCAGATTCAGCTGCAGATTTAATATCTGGAACATGGTCACTTATGGAGACTTAGCATCGTTTTATTCTTCATGTCAAGGAGACTGGGAAGCACTGGATGACGCTGATAAAAGATTTCAGAACTTTCCTCCCTACATCTCCTTTTACACTCACTTCTAAAATTGGTAGGGCAAAGGAGATGTTCTCCATTCATGTTCTCCATACTAGAGATGATCAAATCAACTGGGCCAAATGGATTAGCAGCCTCGTCATACAATTATTCAGGAACTGCAGGAAAAACTAAAAGATTCAGAGAGCTTTATTTCTGAGGATCTGTTCATGGCTAGGAAAAAAGAAAAAAAAGGAATAAGTGGAGAACGGAAATAGAAACCACAGGCAGGCTAAGTCATCGTGTTTTTCAACAAAAAGAAAGGAAAGATGAAAATATTGTCACTGTTTTGATTTCAATCAAGAAAATACTGACAAGTAGATGAAGAGGGGAAAGGGGGCGGAAGAGTTTAAAGGGCTATCAAAAACCGCAGCTGAGAAAATAAAGAATATGTGGAACGCAGAAAGAAAGGATGCCAGGTAGAAAATATCAGAAAAGGATCAGAAAAGGAAGGTGATCCTGAAGGAAAACATAAGCAAAGGGAAGGAAGGGCAAAGAATGTAATTTCCTGCATTTTTTCAGCAAACCAAGGATCATCATCTGTCTGTATTCAGGTTGCCAGAAACTGTAATGAATGTGTGGGGAAAAGGTTGACGTTTAAGGGGCTTAATGTCATAATCGGTACAAAATACACATAGTCCTCAATTTACAACCATTTGTTTAGTGACCAAAGTTATAACAGCACTGACAAAAAGTGACTTATGACTATTTTATACACTCATGATCATTGCAATGCCCCATGGTCACGTGATCAGAATTAGGACACTTGGCAACTAGGCCTGTATTTATGAGGGTTGCAGAGTCCCAGGGTCACATGATCACCTTTTGTGACCTTCTGACAAGCCAAGGTAGTGGGGGGGAAGCCAGGTTCACTTAACAATCGTGACAAACTGCAGTAAATCACTTAACAACTGTGACAAGAAAGGCTGTGAAATGGGTAAAAATCATTTAACAAGTGTCTTGCTTAGTAATGGAAATTTTGGCCTCAGTTGGGGTTATTAGTCAAGGACTATCTGTATATCCCAGGGGTAGGCAACCTTGGCTCTTTTATGACTCGTGGACTTCAACTCCCAGAATTCCTGAGCCAGCCATGCTGAGGGGAAAGGGAGAGGTTTCCAAGCTGAGCCATGCTGGCTCAGGAATTCTGGGAGTTGAAGTCCACGAGTCATAAAAGAACCAAGGTTGCCTACCCCTGGTATATCCTTATATGCATATGCTCACTGTGAGTAGCAAAATGCTTCATGAATGCCACTGCTTACCTACAATTCAGATTCCTGTATTCTGCCTTTGGGTGAATTTATAGACCCGTGAGATTATTTATTTATTTATTTATTTTGGCAGAAATCAAAATCAAATCCATGACGTTCATTTTTCAAATCCAGCTCAAAACTGACTGCTAACATGCCAGCTTTGTTTATTCTTTCCTTAGATGCAGCAAACTATAGTGGTATACCCTTTTGAATGTTCAATATTTTTGCATAAATATGATGAAAACATGATCTATTCTCCACACACATCCTAAAAAAATAAAGACAGCCCCACTTAAGCTTTGGATCATTTTCTTCAATAAATAAATGAACAAGTATAATGTGTTTGGCTTATTTGCTTAATTGGGCTCTCTTCATTTAGTTTTGGGACCTGAGTGGAGAATAGATCACTGTTAGCTTGTATTTATGCAGAATTACTGAAAATTTAAAAGGGATCACAAACTTTTAAGCATCCATCCATCCATCTGCTAGACTGCAACAGTTTAAAAACTTTTGGTAACATGCAAAACATCAGTACAATACAGTAAACATATGGAGAAAATATGTAATCAAAACATCCACAGTAATAATAATAATAATAGTAGTTCAGAATAAAAATCCATTCTAAAAACAACTGCAACTGACATAAAATCATCATAATAGCCTCCACCCATTAAACTACAAAAGGTGTCTGGAATAGTTCCATCTTTAACATATCCTTAAATCCATCAATCTGTGGGCAAGCCTAATCTTTCTGAGGAGATTGTTCGGGGCACAAGACCCAAGCAATACAGTCTCCCTTTGTAAAGCAATTAAGAATGAGCACTACCAGGATTAACATGACTGTCATCATGTTTATGGGAAAGGGAAAAGTGTCTTTTCATAGGCCCAAAAGTAGCTGGCCTAAACTTGTCATTATCCATTTTAGCAGTTCCTTTACACAACAATAAACTCACAACCTAGGAGCTCTCTGAGAGATCACTCAGAGTAGTCCTTTCCAAATCTCAGTATAGGTAGTCCTCTATTTAAGACCACAATTGAGGCAGACATTTCCGTCGATAAGCAAATTTTGCCTTATTTTATTACCTTTCTTTTGCCACAATTGTTAAGCATCTCGTCTGCTGGTATTCTAATTTCTTTTGCATTTTATAAATAGCTGATCTGGTGAAATCTATATTTTCTCCAACATTGATTTTTTTTTTTTGCATTTTACAATTTATATTGTCTTTTTTTTAAAAAAAGGAAAGTTTGATTTTGTTGACCTCTTGTGAGATTGGGGAAGAAAAGCTGGAACCTCTAAATGCATGCATGTGTGCTATCTGATCAAAATATTATAGTATTGAAAATATTTCTACTTTTTCTTTGCATTTTGATATTTTAACCTCCAACAGGCAATATAATGTATGAGAACTATACAGTATCTCTTTCATACATTAGGCTTCTAGAAAGTTGTCAGGTGGGCCACTCCCTGGAACATAGATTAAAGCAGCAGGAATTAAGTAGTCATTACTTGACAATAGGCTAGAGCAGGGCTTTTCAACCGGTGCTACATTGGCACCTGGCAGGTGGTACGCAGCCCTGCCCAGCCCAGCCAAGTGTAGCAAGGGAAGGAACAAGCCAAAGTGGTGCAGTGCAGGACTTGCCATGAGAGAGTCCTCAGGAGCTGCAGGTGGCTGGGGCGAGGCAAAGATCCCAGGATCGGCACTTCCAGCTCGCCCGAAAGAGAAAGGAGGAGGAGGGGGGCAGAGGTAGGATAGGCTATAAAAGGAGGCAGTTTGAGTGGGAGAGGGAGAAAAAAAAAGACGCAGCCTTGGGAAGATGAGTCAGCTGGAGCTGCACCGAAGGGAAAAGAAGGAGGAGGGGGGGAAAGAGGAGAGGAGACCAAAAAGGCCGGCCAGGAGCCGATCTACAACTTCTGTGGCAGCCATCCATGCCGGGCACGCACACAGGTGGCAGTGACAAACAGGCAAGAAACGCAGCAAGGGAGGGGTCGCCCTCCACGAGGAATGAAGAAAGGCAGCATCGGCTAGAGGTGAGACACAGAGGAAGAAAGGAGATGGCAATGAGAAAGAGAAAGGTAGAGAGCAGGAGGGAGGGAGGGAAACAAAAAGGAAGGAAGTATTGGAAGAAAAAGCTGAGGGATTGCTTTCCAGCCGGGAGGCTATACCTTTAAGAGAAAAAAAAATGAAGCACCGCTATTTGAAATAGGTGAGAGGAAGCTAGCTGCTCCGGCAGCTCGAGAGGATATTGGCAGAAGCGAAGTGCCATTTCAGCAGTTCAGTTCTGGAACAGCTGAACAACACACCACGAGAGTGGAAAGATTCTTATGTGATTTTGTGACTTTGAATTGGCTGATGTCTGATGTCCCGTGTTGGATTTTGGGTTCTAATTCAATTGCTCTGCTATTGTTAGCTGTAAGTTTTGCTGCAAGGGATTTTAAAGTATTTTTGTCCTGAATGGATTTTGCCTGTAGCATTCGTTTACTTAAGAATAGAGCCATTTGGGGAGGCTGCCTTAGCCAGCAGCCAGTACTTGCTACATTTTTTTCCCTTAAGTGCGGCTGCCTGCTCCTTAACTTTTTAGCCAGTAGTTAATTCTTAAAGAGGAATGCGCCTTTTTAAGCTAGTTCCCTCAACGGCTTGTCTTTTCTGTCTCTGGAGGTTTTTCCTTGTTTGATAAATATATGGAAGAGGGAAAATATGGGGGGGTGTCAAATTCTTCAGAAGGAAGGAGATGGGAATGAGAAAGAGGGAGGAAGGAAAGGAGGGAGGGAGGGAAACAGGAAGGAAGAGAGAAGGGAGGGAGATTGGAATGAAAGGGAGGGAGGATCTGAAGGAAGTCCCGCCTTAGCACTTGGCCACCAGCAGCCCTGCCATTGACTTTGCTTGTCAAAAGGTTGCAAAAGGGGATCACATGACTCTGGGACATGTGAACATCATAAATATGAATCAGTTGCCAAGCATCCAAATATAAATCACATGACCCTGGGGATGCTGCAACGGTCATAAGTGTGAAAAGTGGTCATACGTCACTTCAGTGCCATTGTAACTTTGAACAGTCACTAAGCCAATTGTTGTAAGTCGAGGATTATCTTTACTATCACTTTTTTCCTTTTTGGGGGGGGTCATCACGTTTTTGACACCTTGCTAGGTGGCACTCGAATATTGCCATATCCTAAAAGGGGTACAATCGGTGAAAAGGTTGAAAAGCCCTGGGACAGAGGACCTGCATGTGAAGACTCAGAGGACTTTAGAGAGAAGAGGTTTGATTCCAGTTTTCCAGCTACATGGGCTTAATCTTCTGTTATGTTATGCTGGTTGTGAACTGTGACATTTACTAGCCCTAGATACCAAGATAGAAAAAGCTATCCTCGAAGCTAATCCTGACGGGAGATGTTACTGTTTTCAAGATAGCATTGTGAACTTACCCTAAAGAGGGCAACGGCATTTGAAAAGAATGATCATACCATCAGTGTAAAATATTTTTACACTAACCAGACAAAATTTCATTTCCTCTTTTTAATAAGGATTTTTAAAATATAGTATGCAGATACTATAAATTAGTGCCTCCCAAACCTGGGTAAAAGTGGTCCTTCTTTGGGTAATGACACATGAACCCCTTACCCCAGTGATGGCGAACCTTTTAGAGGCCGACTGCCCAAACCACAATCCAAAACCCACTTTTTTATCGCAAAGTGCCAGGGCATTGTGGTGTCCTCAGGGGGGCATGGGAGTGTGGCCTACTGGGTGGGCATGGCCCACTGGGTGGGCATGGCTGCGATTGTCATGGCAGACTGGGTGGGCGTGGCTGGGGTGGGCATGGCCACCTCGATGCTGCTCATGGGGAGGGACGCCTATGGGGGCTGGGCAGGGTTGGGGGAGATCCAGGGGGTCTTTGGTGGGTGGGAGATGGGCAGGAGGCCCAGCATAGATGGGGGGAGGCATGCAATCCTAGCTGGGGCTGGGGGGGGCATGGTGCCGATGGGGATCCAGCTTTCCCTGCTCGGGGTGGCCTTTGGCTTGCTGGGTGTTGGCATGCTCTACCACCTCTACTCGAGCTTGCTAGCTGGCCGCTTCGCCTCCCTTGGGCTGGGTGCGGCTGCCGCCCCGGGTGGCCTAATGGACTTGCACAAGCTGCTGGCAGCGGTGGCACGCGTTCCCACAGAGAGGGCTCCGAGTGCCGCCTCTGGCACGCGTGCCATAGGTTCACCACCACTGCCTTACCCAATCACAACAGGGATATTTAAATCAGGTTTTTTCTGATAAACAGTAAAAGGGGGTTTCTGATAAGCGGTTCGGGATAACGAAGGAAAAAGTTGGGGAAGCACTGCTTTGAATAATGGCTGTTTTCATTAGCACTTAAATAGTTCTCCTTTTTAACAGTGAAAATTGAAAAGGTGATAAAACTTGAGAATATATTATGTGATACATTATGCGATAAATCTGAGAGTATATTATGTGAATATAATTCAAGGAGTGAGCTGTATAAATAACTCAGTTCTCTCGTTTTATATTAGACCCAAATTAGCTGCATCTCAAATATACATGAACTGGAAAGCCTGATTTTGGTTTCTTTGTCTCTTGATTTTTGGGGGAGGTAGGGGTTGGGTGTCTTTTGATGCTCACCAAGCTGCAAAAAGTCTCTTTCTGCTATTTAATGCAACTGGGAGTAGAGATTTGAATGCCAGTTTTTATTCTGCTCGTTTTTTGTACATCAATTTTCTCAGTATTAAAAAAAATAAATAGCATGATTTCTTCACGACGGTGGAAGTTGTCAGTGGAAAAATAAATCAGCTCAAAACTGGATTAGAGATGGCACATCCTTCAACAACAGGCATGTAGGATTAAAGCAGACAGCCATTCTACTCCGGCTGGAAATCTTGTACTTTATACCTAGATCTGATTCATATCACGGTTGGCAAAAATCACAGGCATCTGTTTCAAATTAAAAACAGTTAAGCCATCTTAAGTTAATCATACCTTGAAGAAACATTGTAGAATAAGTGAATCAAATGAGCTTGGGTTTTGTTTGGCCTTATACATTTTTCTTTGGAAACTTAAAACTCACATTTGAACAACGCTGAGGGTTCTTTTTTCACTATATCTGAATAAAAATTATAAGTGCATTTCATAAAACAGGAGAAGATTGAACTCGGGTTATTAGATCTGGTTCGAAGAGTTCAAGATAATATTAGGATGTTTCATGGCTAGGCCAAATGAAGAGGTTTGGTGTTAGCATTTTTATGACGGGGTCCTTCAACGGTTAAAGACGCTGAGCTTGTCACCTGGAGAGCTGACAGCCTGGGTTTGGGGCCATGCACTTCGCGCAATGGGGTGAGCTCCCGTTCCTTGCCCCAGCTCCTAGCAGTTTGAAAGCATGCAAATGCAAGTAGATTAATAGGTACCACTTTCGTGGGAAGATAACAGCGTTCCATGCACCTTTGCCATATAGTCACCCTGGCCACATAACCATGGAAATTGTCTTTGGACAACTCTGGATCCCTCAGGCAAAAAACAGAGAGGAGCACCGTGCCCTATAATTGGACACGATGGACAGGAAAACCTTTTCTTTTACACTTCAGATGACCAATTTTGACATGGCTAGTTTTCTGACGATTATATTTCACAACACTGTGTTAATGCTCATGTGCACAAATGGCATATCCAAAATATGTGTTTCAATCCCAATAAAAGGGTACTGGGAATCATAGACCCATAAGCTTTCCTCTGCTGTTTTAACTGAGCGTGCACTGGCTGTACTATGAACACAATTGCTGGGACAAGGTCCGTTTTCATATGAAGAGAGAAAATATTAAATAAATAACTGACATGTATTGAAATAAAAGCAAGCAGCATCACCACTGATTTTGCTCCAAATATCCAATGGCCACACTACATCGTTGGAGTTGCAGCACAGTTCTAGTTTACATTGTTACTGCTTATTCTCCCTCTTTCTAAGGTCAAATTCCCATGATCTTCCCCATAGTGATTATAGCATTTCACTTATTGACCTAAAGATCATTAAGTTCTTGTCTACTTCAGATAAGAAGCAACAATAACAAAATGTCTTAGAAGTTATTCCTATTTACAAGAAAACTAGAACCAGATGATAAATTAGATTAGCATTCTACTCGTTACCAAGTCTGAAAGCTACAGCAATTTATGGAATATTTATTAAATATGACAACAGAAGGAGAATCACTAAAAGTTCTAACTAAACTATGTCAGCAAATCTGGAGAACTGACATAGTGGCCAACTGACTGGAAAAAACTTTATTTATATATCAGTACCCAAGAAAGAGGAACTCATAGATTGTGCAAACTATCCCCCAATATTCTGAATTTCACATGCTGGTAAAATAAATAATGCTTAAGATCATCCCACAGAAATTAGATCCCTACAAGAAAGGGAAATACCAGATGCTCAGGCTGATTTTAAAAAGAAAAAAAAGGGAGTATTGTTGATATACTGTGGAGAATCAAGACAAGCCAAAGAATGCCAAAAAGAGGTCAACATTGGCTATAGGAAGGTCTTAAATTGTAGTGACCATGTCAAGTTATGGAACATCCATAAACTGATGTCAATCCCAGAATATCTCATTGTCCACATGCAAAATCTAAACAGAGAATTGGAAGTCAGAGATCCCATTATAATGAGGATATGAGAATAACTTTGGAAGGGGGGAGGGTTGGGAAGAGATGCTACCTAAGGAACAACCAGACAGAAGGGGAAGAAGCCCACACCTGAGTAATAGGCAGAAAAAGAAACTTAAACAAGGATCCACCCTAACATATCAGATGATTAAAAAGAGACAGTGGGAGATTTGTATTTTCAGACTGTGTTTCCTATCTGGTCTATTTTGGAGACTGACACACAAAGAACATGGCTAAAACAGACTGGCTCCAGGTTGACAAAGGCCTAAGGCAATACTCTATACTCTCTCCATACTGATTCAATCTGTATGCTTAATATAAAATGAAGGAAGCTAGACTGGAAAAAGATGAACAGGAAGGAAGAAATATCAATAATGCGCATTGCGCCAGTAACACTAATCAGATATCTGAAAATGCAAATAATCCAGGCATGAAAATCAAGGAGCACTGTGCAAAAAAAATAAATGAAGATTAAATATAAAGAAAACCAACCTAAGGACAACAGATATAGGAACCAGATTTGGAAATGTAATGAAGATATTGAACTGATAGGTAGCTTCTGCCTTTTAGGATCGATAATCAACTCCCAAAAAACCAGCAGTCAAAAAAATACACCATTGAGCACACTTGATAGGCGAACAATGAAGACCTTAGAAAAGATGTAGTGATATGTCTATGCCTACAAAAATCAGAACTGTGCAGGTAATTATTTTCCCTGTGACACTCTTACGGATATGAACACCAGACTCGTGGTTCTATGTTCTGAGACAAACTTTTCTATCTGGGAAAGAGTTTTGTTTCAAGCTGGGAACAAATCAAATCCAAACGATGAGTATTCCATCAGAATATTCTAAGTTGATTGCATTCTGACAGAATAAAACTTGACCCAATGATAGGAAACTGTAGGATTTCCATATGTGTTCCTTGATTCCTCCCCTCCCTCCCCCGCCAAAAAAAGTTCTACAAGACTAAATGAAGTAGCTGCCCAAGTGGACTGCTGTCAGCTTGTCAATGTGGAGAAAAATCAGGCAAACAGCTTATTGTGAACATATATTTGATGTTTTTTAACAAAACCAAAACATCAAATTGAAGCATACTGAACCAGAACAACCCTTCCCACTCCTTCAGTCCTCATTGAAGTAAACTCCTTGCAGATTCATCCCACACACAAAGGATGCAAGAGAGCTAATCATACTCACCTATGTTCTATCCCGGGGTAGGCAACCTTGGCTCTTTTATGACTCGTGGACTTCATAGCTGGCTCAGGAATTCTGGGAGTTGAAGTCCATGAGTCATAAAAGAGCCAAGGCTGCCTACCCCTGTTCTATCCCTTACCACTTATTAAAGCAATTAGCATGCAGAGCTAATTTAAGAGCAACAGACACCATAAGGGTAGTTCTTGACCTACAACCACAATTAGGACCAGAATTTCTGTTGCTAAGCAGTGCAGCAGTGCAGTCACACTTGATTTTATGTCCTTTTTGCCACAGTTAAGCAAATCACAGCAGTTAAGTGAACTATTCAGTCATTAAGCAAATCCAGCTTCCCCTTATTGATTTTGCTTTATTGGAAGCGGGCTAGGGAGATTGCAAATGGTGATCATGTGATCCAGGATTGTGCAATCATCCTAATGATGCCAGTTGTCAAGTGTCTGAATTTTAATTATATGACCTTGGGGATCCTGTGATGGTCATAAGCAGGGGTCTTCAAACTTGGTCCTTTTATGACTTGTGGGCTTTAACTCCCAGAATTCCTCAGCCGGACATGCTGGCTGAGGAATTCTGGGAGTTGAAGACCACAAGTCATAAAAGGGCCAAGTTTGAAGACCGTGGTCATAAGTGAAAGAATGGGTTGTAAATCTTTTTTTTTCCAGAGCTGTTGTAACTTTGAACGATCACTAAATGAATGTTTGTAAGTCAAGGACAACCTGTATATCCAAAAAGAACAAGAGAAGTACAAACTATTTTCTTTTCTTTTCTTAACAAGAGACCTTGCTAATGATAACACATTTGGAAGCCAAAACTGGAGAATATGCACCAAGGGCAACATTGATAGTATATCTCCATAATAGGAGCTTAACCAAATTTAAGCAGGATTGACTCTCTTACATGCAGCACATTACACACACCAAGGCAAACTTAGACATTTGGAACAAGGTTTCTAGAAGAAAAGTTCTGAGACCAATTAAAAATAACAGCTGAAAACAGTTAGATGGTAACTAGCAACAATCCTTAATGTTCAGTTTAAAAGTATAAATATATAAATTGTGGTTAGTGGTTGGGGACGCAAATGGAAGGGAAAGAGAAAAATATGTCATTTAAAAGTTTTCCCACCATACTTTTTATTCACACTTAGTAGTACATTTATTTTTGTTCATTTTCTTCTTTTAGCTTTATATTTAATTATCTTAATAATTAAAAACTTTAAAAAAAACCCTAAAGACGTGTGAGAATCATGGCATGGTGTACACTACCGCCACAAACCCCAGTGCGAACAAACTGTCCAACAGAGCAGAAAACCTAAGAGGAATCATGCAGAAAGACTCAAGAGAATAAAATGTCATGGCCCCCATCCGAACCCGGTCTGAAGGAGGAAGAGTTGGAGCCAGGGCCATCTGACAGAGATGGCACATCTCCCTTGGCATGTTTGGAGAGGTCAGGGGCTGAGGACAATGCTGTCTCAGGCCCCCCAGGGATTGGGGGAGGTGGAGAGCTGCCTGCCTTCACAGACACAGGGGAGGATCGGCTGCTGACAGGCAGTGGTGCTGATAGGCAGCAGATCCCCTCTGATGAGGAACAGCTGCCTCCTCCACTTGATCCAAAGGCATGGAGAGTAGAGCATAGGCAAGCCCAGAGAAGGGCAGCAAGACTACTCGGGAGAAAGTTGCCCCAC
>NW_015386967.1:201865-233806 GCF_001527695.2 Protobothrops mucrosquamatus
GTTTGGGGAACTGAGGGTGGCTGCCTCCAGGCTAGCATGGGGTGGAGTCTTACTGATCTCGTTGGAGGGCTGTTAAGAGCAATAAAGCTCTTCCACCTGTTTCCCAAGGTCATTCCAATGTACATCAAAACCTGGTCATATTGTTTAACTGCTCATATGCTCTGTTCAACATTTCCTCCTCATTCCATCTAGTACCAAGCAATATAATTAGGATCAGATGCTAGATTGAATAAGCTGGGGGGGGAAAACTTTTCAAAAAGCAACTCAACCATAAGCTAGAAAAGAACAACCCGATGTTAAAATCCAGAATAGTCAAACAGGTCAGTTTGGATCCAAGGCTGGAAGAAAAGTGTTTCCTTTCTCACCTGGGACCCTGGGAAACAGCAGGTTGTAGGTAGATCTTCTGCTTTCTTAGATTTATTCTTGATTTCGTGTATTTACAACGTGAATCCATTTCTTTCATATGTAACTATTTCATGCATTGTTTGACGTCAGCACACCAAGAGATATTTTATAACCTTTGTTCACTTTTTTTTTTTTTTGAGAAAAACTAATTTGGGAAACCACAGAAATATTTTATTTTTATTTTTATTTGTCTCTCTCTAGGCCTTTTCCTCTTCAGGCACATAGATTTTATAAAAGCAGAATGTAAGCATGAATCTAACACTGGCATTACCTTTTTCTACCACAAGGAGAAGAAAAGTCGGCATCTGGGAATGTCTTGCTTGATGTTAGGTATTGCACATAGAAGCCACTAGGTGGCTGGCTTTACAAATGTTGGAATATTGTACTGGCAGCTTTCAAGCTACAGAATGCAACTGAGGATACCCTATAGCAGTGATGGCGAACCTTTTAGACACCGAGTGCCCAAAAACTGCCCCACCCCCACACTGCCCCACCCCTGCCCTGCCCCCACCAACCCACAGGGCCACCCACCACCTCCACGGCCCACCACAATTCGCCCAGGCAGTCCATCATGGTGGCCACGCCCTCCAGCCGTGCCCCGCAGCATTATCTGTTTGCGACAGGGCACAAGGGCGGAGTCTTGTCCCCACTGCCCGGCTGCCATGTCCTTGGCTGCGCTGCTCCAGGCGGGCCATGCCTGGGGGCGACTCTCCTCCAGGGGGGCTGCTGGTGTGGAGGGGGCTGTGGAGGGAGGCGAGGCTGGGGCGACGGAATGTGTGCCCACAGAGAGGGCTCCGAGTGCCGCCTCTGGCACTCGTGCCATAGGTTCACCACCACTGCCTTATAGAATTGTGCCAGCAGTTGCCTTCAGAGGCTTTAATCCTTCAGAAAATCTTCCTTATGAACATCATCAGGTCAATAAAGATCTTCATTTATCGTGATATTTAAAATACATGAGCAGTTTGCTCCTCATCTATCATCCCCTCAATAACATCTTTTGGACTCAGCCAGTCCATAGAGTCAAACATCATTGTTAAAACTATTGATATTGTAGCTACTAATTTGTTATGTTTCATGTAATTTTGTAAGTCCCAATACTAACTGACGTTAAAAGCAGGCTTTACCTCTACCCTGCTACTTGAATCTTTAGTTCCCTCTAGTGTCCAGCTTCTAGAATTATAAAGTCACTCATCTTTGTTAAGATTTAGAGTAGCCAAGCTAGCCAAAATAGATCTGGTTCCTAGGAGAAACTCTTTATTCTTTATAATTAATTCCAAAATCTTACAACAAAAGTCAATATTCAAAATTTATCTGGATTCTTATTCCATTTATAACTTTCTCAGATCAAAATCTGATTTAGCTTTTTGCTGTTTATTCAAATTGCTTGAAATTCTTAAACTTATCATTAATATCGCTTTTGTTCAGAGTTGGAGGTAAACTCATCTGGCGACTTCTCCAACTTGTCATTCCAAACGTCTCTAAAAAGATGGTTTAAGATGGTTAATAAGCTATTTTTTTAAAGTGATTAAAGTGAAGTTCATGAACATAGTGTCGTTTAAAAGGTCCTACAGCATTTACACACAACTTGGCTAATCCCTTCATCTTCAAATCTGTAAAAAACTGTTCTGCAGTTCTCTTATGAGGAACAGTGTCTGGAGCACATGTGGGCAATCTCCCACCTTCTCCTTCTCCTTCTCCTTATAAGCTTTTACCCAGTGCAGAACTCTGGCTGGCAGTTGGATAGCAACAAAAAGATGCAGAGATCTCTAACTCTATGCTGCCATTTAGTGATCACCAGGATTTTGACTACTGAGATCTAATAGACCTAGCTGCTATCTAATTTTTTGTTAGATCAATTTGTAGAAATTAGATCACAGATGTTGAATTTCAAATGATCTGTAGATATTATATTTCCAAGTTTATAGGGCAGGAAATATCTCTTTTGCAAGTCACTTGAAATCAAAGAACATAGTGTACCTCTTACAACAGAGATTTCTCGCCTTAAAATAATATTTTATCAAATGTAATTAATTAAAGGGTCTTTTCCTTCTACCAACCTTTATTTGCTTTTGATAACAGAGTGCCCAGTACTTCCAAACTCATATCTAATTGCTTGTTGCTAAAGATTGAGCACAGTTTCACTATCCTGCAGTACATAACCCAAGCTAAACAACTACAGCAGCTTTGTGAGAGTCACTCCATCCAGTCATCACCGTATATTGCTGCCCCAATTAAGAGGGAGACAGAGCACGTGTGTATGTGATATGCAAAACTCAAAGTTCCATGATGTTTTCTCAAAATAATAAAATTCACGTAAAAAATAATAAAATTACTTATCACAAATAATCTTGCTGTTCTCTTTGTAGCAAAATTCTACATTACTGTTACATCTCTAATTTTTCAACAGTGCTGTAGGATGCTTAGAAATAATAATTGCATTTTTTCCCTTACATCTCCAGAATGCAAGAAACATGGTATCCAACATCACCACCTTTGCTGCCCTCACACTTATCTTCTAATGGAATTTTGTGTGTTTGTACTTTCAGCAATAACATGATACCTGCCAGCTGTAGCACGTTATTGCTCATGCTCACTGCTAGAAAATCCTGCTCAAAAACCTTGACTGCCTGCCAGAAGGCAGTATTGCTTCCATGTGGTGCTTAAAATACACAAGAAATGTGATGGTTACAGAAAGAGATTGTTCCTGCCTGCAACACAGCCTTTCTTTTACTGCCACAAATGTTGAGTGTAAAGCTACACGGTCATCCTAAGATCTCCGATTATTTGCCTTTAGCAACTATTTCTGCATAAATGTTTAGTTATTATCTTTCCATTCAACATTTTTCCTGTATTCCCAGGCTTTCTGCCATATTCTTAGGAATGGGGGGGGGGAGTATAAATAATTTTATAATCATATAGCAACAGAAGAGAACAGCACAAAGAAAAGAAAGTTTATCTCATGTTTGCCTATTTTATAAATTATTTAGAGCAGTGTTGGCTGGGGAATTCTGGGAGTGGATGCCCACACTTCTTATTGTTGCCAAGTTTGAAAAACACTGATTTAGACCAGGTTCAGTCAAGATGCAGGACTGGGTACAAAATGGAACTGGCATTGTAGGTACTGCTGGATAATCTTTGTTGGGACCTACATAGGAATAGTGTATCCCTACGGGTCCTACTTCAGTTCTCAGCGGTCTTTGTTACTCAGCTCTGGTAACCTTCTGGACTGTCTACAAGAAATGATTGTTGGGAGGCAAATGTTTTACAGAAGTTCCACCTGAGTAATAATTTCAGATGAGGTAATTGAGGAAGAGAAGTCAATTCCGTAAATGAAGTGTCTCAGAAATTAGTTCTCTTGCTTAATTGTTAAATGTATACAATGTGTTATGTGCATGAGTGTGTGTATGTGTCTATCCATCTATAGTGAACAAGCATAATTGTGTACTTTAATGCCTAATTTAATATTTAACTATATAATTTCAATTTCTACCCCTTTCTTTATAAAACACAAATGCTTCGCTGCCCGTATCTTCCTCATCCCACGTTTCCTTATCCACAGGCTTCAAAAGGCTAACAGCTTCCCCTCTGAATGCCCTCTTGCCCAGAGTTCCAGCAGTTGAAACATGTGCCATTTTCTAGAATTCAGGACTGCATTTTCTTTTTGCTGGAACTTTTTGGTGGGTTCTTCTTCAGCTTCAGTTGACTTAGATTCTTCTCCCTGGTTGTGGATCTTCTGGCTTCTGGTTCTGCCAGTTGATGGTCCCTCTGTTCCACACCTGTCCAGGTGCTTCTCCCTCCAGGGGCATCTCCTGCCAAACCTAGAAGAACCTCTTCCTTTCTTCACTCTCTACCGCCTGTGGCTTCTCTTCTAGTTCTTTCTTTTGAAACCTACGTGCAAGCTTGCAAATGATACTTAGGAGTTTTAAATTTAGGCCTCTTTCTTTCCAAGCACCCACATGCCTAAGGTGGGTACCTATCAGTCAGATCAATGCAGAGGGGGAAAAAAGCTCGACAGTCACAGATAACATTTTTTAGATTCAGCAGCCTGGAGGAACGGAGAATCAATGATGACACTTTTCCCTGATAAGGCTAAACATGGAGAATGATTGTTTTATTTATGTCTGTCAGGAAGATTAAGCAATAATCACACCCTTCAGTTAGGTCTCAATCAGCCAATTGAGGTTATGAATAATTATAATCATAATTATAATAATTAGCATAAGAATAAAAAATATAAATATTATGAAATCCTAGGAAGAGCCTTATGCCTTATTAAGAAAGAACAGCAGGATGTCAAGGTAATACTTGTGCTCTATGATTAGTTTCCATGTGTACATGCTAAGTCTTTCAATTCCACCCAGTGTCATTCCCTGTAATGGAAAAAGAAATGACGTGTTAACATTTTAAAGCAATTTCCATTTTCAAATATCTGTTTAACTGATGGTCACGTTGGGTTCCTGTGGTTGAAAAACACCATATGGCAGGCATGTCAAACACAAGGCCCGGGGCCCGGATGCGGCCCGCAAAGTGGTTTCATGTGGCCCGTGAAGCCATTCTGGAAACAGTGAGGGAACGGCCCCCGCTGCCTTGGCCCTGGCCCAGGCCAGCTGGGAGCCAATGTACAATTTTGTGGTGGCCATCTATACTGAAACATATTCAGTCTTAGCTCCACAAGGTGGTCTGGAAACGGCTTGGTGCCGCAGGTGCTTGAGGGCCAGGCTGGGCATTTGACCTCTGGTGCCCAGGGTTCTGGGCAGCCCACGCCACCATCTAGCCCCCCCTGCATGGCCTGAGAGGAACAGCAAGGCTCCTCCAGTGGACTATGCCTTGGCACTTGCCCTGGTCCCACCCCCTTCTGCCAGAGACCCTCAGATCTGTCCCACTCCTGTCCAGGCCCCCACAGGCACCCTTGATGCAAACAATGTAGAACTGACCATGCCCACCCAATAGGCCACACCCACTCCATTCACGCCCACCCAGTAGGCCACACCCACTCTGGCCACACCGACCCGGCCCCCCGAGGGCAACCACAATGCTGATGCGGCCCTCAATGAAAGTGAGTTTGACACCCCTGCCATATGGATATCATTCAGTCTCAATCTCACAGCTTCAGGAACTATATTGACCAATCTTTTTAGACTCTAGAGCACGGGTGTCCAACCTTGGCAACTTTAAGAGCTGTGGACTTCAACCCCCAGAAGTCCCCAGCCAGCATGGCTGGCTAGGGAATTCTGGGAGTTGAAGTCCAAAGGTTGGACACCTCTGCTTTAAACCAAATTATAGAGCCAGATTCTTTTGTTGCCTTTATAGGTATTTAAATTTCTACAAGCAAGAGGTTTATGAACTTTCTGGCAGGTTGCAATCTATATTGTGAAGTGCTACATGTTAAAATATATTATTAACTTGCCTAGGAGTCTCAGGTCAGTGATGTCTAGTCTAGTGATGGTATAAATATTCTTTTTGGTATATGACAGGGAATTCTCTTTCTAACATGACTGGGTTCATATCTACTTGCAGCTTTAAAGCAAACTTTTCTGGGGTAAAGCTTTATCTATTTCTTTATTTTAGATGTATATTCTGCCTTTCCCTCCTAAAATACAAATGAAAGCAGTGAATTAAAAGAAGGAATACAGAACCACATTAAGCAGAAATGTGAATATTTAATATAAGCCATTTTATGGAGCTGCAGTCGAAGTAACAATGAGCACACTTGATGCATAGGAGGAAGGAAAATCTCTGTATAAAATTGATCATACGTGTGTCTGATATCCACACTAAGAAAAGCAGAATGTGGAGGAAAAGTGACTGTGACTTAATATATATTTACATGCAGTTAAACACATATTAAGAGCAGAAGCTCAGAAGACTTTTATTATTTTAAGATGTCCAAATGGAAGAAGATAACCTATCTGATTAAGCAAAGAGTCAGAATTCCGAAGTGTAATTTATCCTTTCTTGGTGTAGTGGCCTATTAGGGCAGTGTGTATGTGTATCAAAAAGCTTCATGTTCATGGCTACTATCTTGATTTTTGTGGGGTGGTTCTGATGAATGGTCATGCCCACCATCCCGACTTTGAGCTTCCCACAGATGCCCCTGGCCCCAATCCCTTATAGGTCCCACACTTGCAGAACAAGACCAGCAGCAAAACCAAAAATTAAAACTTGCTATCTTGCCTATAACAAGGAAAACTTTTACAAAACAGGACACTACAGGTAGTCCTTGACTTACAACTGCAATCAGGACCAGAATAGGTAGCCAGTTGGGAAAGTTGCAAATGGTGATCACAAGACACCAAGACATTGCAATTATTGTAAATACATGCTGGGTGCCAAGCACTTGAATTTTGAGCATGTGACCCTGGGGATGCTGCCATAGTTGTAAACCATCTACACAGTTTATGTAAAATGTTATGTTTTGTGTTTATGGTTGTTCAAAATGCAGCGGCCTGCTTGGTTTTGTGCAGACCTCGTTGTGCACATGTGTTACCCTCTCCTGCGGGAGCAGCAAGGGTTGACAATTTGCTTCCAGTGCAATTCAAGATGCTGGTTGTCACCTTTATAGCCCTTCATGGCTTGGGACCAGGTTAACTGAGGGACCGTCTCTTGCTGGTCACATCCACCTGACCCACTAGAGTGGGAAGGCAAGGAATATTGCGGGTCCCATCTCCTAAGGAAGAACATCTGGTGGGACCCAGAAGAAGGGCCTTCTCTGTAATGGCTCCCTCCCTCTGGAGCATTATCCCTCCAGAAATTAGACTGCCCCCCACTCTGACACCACCCTGAAGATGTGGTTTTGCCAGCAGGCCTGGGCAGAGGCGTAGCGTGGGGGGTGCAGGGGGGGCCGGCCGCACCGGGCGCAACATCTGGGGGGGCGCGCTCGCACTCGCAGCTCTCTGCCCCTGCCTGTGCGAATCCGATCCGAGCCGCCGGGTCGCCGCCCACTGTGGAGGGGGGGGCGCAAATTACTTGCCTTGCCCCGGGTGCTGACAACCCACGCTACGCCACTGGGCCTGGGGAACTCAGAGTGGGATGGAGCCCCTTAAATGGTTGATTTGAGTGTGTGTTGTCACCGAGGAAAGTGTGGGGGTTATTCTTTTATTATTATTCTTTACTTTTTATTATTTTTATTTTTTTCCCTATATTGTGCTTTTATTATCTGTAAGCCACCTAGAGTTCCTGTGAGCGACTAGTCGGCTATACAAATGATCTCAAATAAATTATCTAAATAAATAAACACAAAGCCAGCACTTTTTTCAGTGGGTGTTATAACTTTGAAGAGTTGTTAAATAAAATGATGTAAGTCAAGGACCATTTGTCCATAAATAGGAATAAGCCAGCCAAGGTATTGCCAGTGGGAAGAACCATTTTTTTTTTGCCAGACATTGTGCTGCTTCTTGGATGGGTCGATAACATTACCCATAATCCACTACTGGGGAAGGGTCCTCTGAAGATGGCACTGAGGCCCATGCCTGACTTCTCCCTCTTTCTTCCTTATTGGTTTAACTCTCTGTTAATGTTAAGAATCTCATTTTTCCTCCCTTAGGAATCCTTCTGTGTGAACAGTCTAAATCCTGAATGGTGACCTTGTGACACGATTGCAAAATTAAATTGGGCTGAATATTTTGTTATTGGAAGTCTGATGATGTAGCTCTGGCTGGAACTTTCTGTGAAAGCTTTTAAATTAAAAACAAACAAAGGCTTCTCCCCAGGGGCCTTTTAGGAGCAGTAACTACAGAGCGATTTGCTTTTCTGCTGCTGTTTAACGACACTTCTGAACCACAAATTCTCATAGCAAGCCACAATTTTCTATTCGAGATTATTCCTATGTGGTACACACGACAGGAGCGCTGGGGAAGCACGCCTTGTTTCTTTGGTATTTTTACACGGCATACTAGAAACTTATCAATACATTTTGGCAGTAAAGGCGAAGCTGGCTTAAATTGTTCGTAGCCAGCAAAAATGTGTGTAGGGAAAGCATAAAAACACCAGAAAATAGCAGCCAAGCATGCCTTTTAGCCTGAAAGTCAGGCAAATGACAATTTAAGGCTGTTTATCTTTGGATACCTGATATACCTGATATACCTCACAACCACATGTTCGGCTTATTTGACAAACTTGCATTTGAGAATGAATATGAACTACTTCCAAAAAGTCTCTCTTCAGGAAGGAATAAGCCATTTTTATTCGTGTTCATGTGCGAGCAGCTGAAGAGAAAAGGAGCAATGGCTATCAAGAAGTGACATAGAATACATATGGATTTCCTACATTTTAAATGTGAATTGATTAACAAACTGTTACTTTTGTTTTTATTTTCAAGCATGTATGTTATTTCTGTGTGTTTTCTTATTGAACCAATTATACCAGTGATGGCGAACCTTTTAGAGACTGAGTGCCCAAATGCAACCCAAAACCCACTTATGCATCGTCGAGTGCCGGGTGGGTGTGGCCCATTGGGTGGGCATGGCCCATTGGGTGGGCGTGGCTGCAGTGGTAACAGCAGACTGGGTGGGACTAAAAAGTTCAATCAATCAATTCCAACTTTGCAAGACCTTTTTTTCCTGCGAGAAGTTGAAATTGACTGATTGAACCTTTTTTTTTTTTTTTTGCACACGGGGCGGAGGCCTAAGGCGAAAAAGTTTTATAAAACCCAACTGAAGGCCTAGGACTGGGGCGACGGCGAGCGTGCCCACAGACAGGGCTCTGAGTGCCGCCTCTGGCACCCGTGCCATAGGTTCACCACCACTGAATTATACATTTAGATACTCACCATTTTAACTATTCCCCCCACCCCCCGGTTGTCAGTCAAAAAAACCCATCATTTTACTCCTGTATGGTATAGATTAGGGGTGTCAAACTTCCGGGCCCGTGGGCCGGTTGCATCATATGGAGGCCACGCCCACCCCAGCTCCGGCAGTGCAAAAAAAGCCGCCTCCAGGAGCAATGATTTGTCTTTCATTGGACTCCAGCTTGAAGTAACTACCTTCAGTGGCTGCCTGGTGAGTTTAGTTGTGAACTTCTTGTGTATTGCCTGCTTTTAATTCCCAAGGTTCACACTCAAAACTATTACTCTTAGGACTTGAAGGGTTATTAAAGTCAAGTTGCTAAAAGCCACCCTGAAACTAAAAAAAGGGAGGACCTCTATGGTAGAAGTGAACAATGTTACCATAAAGGAAAGGTCATGTGGAGGTCAGCTTTACACGTTTTTAAGGCTGGCGTTTGGGAGGACTAAAGTCACAGAATGCATTTAATAGTATCAGCTTTACAAAGTTTCTCAGCTCTATGTTGAGTCTGAAAGCTCCATTCATACTTAAAAAGTTTTTCTCCCTTTCCTTGTGCCTGATGCATGGGGAGGGGGAAGGTATAAAGTATTTTGTTTCACTAAAGTTGTCATCATTACCATGAGTGTCGTCATGCTACTTTTAATAATTCTTTTGGCAGGGGAAATTTTTGAATGGGTGCATTTTATTTCCATTTCATATCCATGAACATATTTTCACATGAAGACACCCTGCAGTGCACAGTCTGATGCTTTACTCCCTAAAGATGTCAAGATACGCTTTTAATTGCTGACAGCAGTTTTTCCAGCGTAGATACTTAATCTGAAGAACGATAAATAGGAGAGGGTGTAGCACAGGAAATGAGAAAACAAAATCTTCAATGCTGTATTTAGTAAAGGGGTCAAGAGGAGGTGTATTAGGCAGCAATTTTAGAAATAAATGTAGGGTCAAGAGTTCTCCCAATTTTCATCTGTAAATGTCAAAATATGTGACAGTCTGTTGAACCTTCTATGATATATTAATATAAAAGAAGAATCCCATTTCTTTCTGGAGAGTTGTATATTTAGCTACATGCAAAATTGTACAAAACAATGTCAAACTTATTTTTGGGTGAAACATTTATAAATAACTATCTCCATCCATCCATCCATCCATCCATCCATCCATCCATCCATCCATCCATCCATCCATCTCTCTATATCATCTGTCCATCTATCCATTATTTCATTGTTATGAAAAAAAATTAGAAGAATAAAATCATGGTAAAACAATTCTGTCCTAAAGCCCTATGCAAAGTGACATTCTATGAGTGGCACAGGTAATTTCTAAATTTGATAAATAAATTCATAAAGTAAAATATATCAAAACTATATTACTATTGCATCTTTCAATCTCCAGGGGAAATTGTTGAGAAAAAGGATGGAGTGGCAATCTGCCATCCTGACACTACTATCAGTGGCTGCTCTTGTTCTTTTCAGGAACCTTCCTGAAAAACTCAAGATATAGCAGTAACGTTCATTCAGCAGGCAGAAGCATAATTTGAAGATAGGTCCAGCTGAAAGGGGTAGATTTTTCTAACTAGACTAGTACACTCTAATAATGGAATATTATATACTGTACCTCCTTTGAAAAAGCTGCATGGAATTCAAATGGCTAAATATCTTAGCCTTGTTACAAATCAGTGATTCATATCCCCCCCCCCCAAAAAAAAGAATCACAGAATTTAGGTTTGGAAGGGACCTAGTCCAATTGTCAGCCCTCTGCAAGAATTCATTATTAAAGCTTATTATTTGGGCAAGCATTCAACCAATCAGAAATATTTTCCTCTCTGATCCGAATTTGATAAAAAGGAAAGAAGCTTGGGGGGGGGGGGGAAATAAGAGACAGATTCTTAATTCTCTATTGGTGTTTCAGGCAACACCATTGGTTGTTTTTTTTAAGCAAATCACTGAATAAAATATTTAAAAGGAAGTGCCAAAGACACGTGTCCAGGTTACACGCACCATGTGTTGGATTTTGCTTTGCTGTTGGTACCACCCGCTCTGTTTCTTGCTGATTAACGCCCTGCCATTTTTTCCCCTTTGACTAAGCCCCTGACAAAACCCCTTTAGGTTGTCAGAGCATCTGCTGCGACTCTCCTCTAGGGAGGGATTGGAATTAAATTATGATAAACTAACTAATCAGAATACATTATGGAATTTGAGCAAAACACATCTTGCTGCATCATCACTAAGCTTTAAGATCATAATATTATGGCACAATAATTATGTAAACTAGTTTTTATTTTGGAGGGAAAGGACATGAAGATTACAAAGCAGGCGTTCCAGACTACCCATATGGAGCTGCCAAGAAAGGCTGGGCCAGATGGATTCTTCTGTTCATCGCCCCTGGATTGATCTGGCTGCTTTTCTTTTCCTGTACATGCAGGAAGACAAGAGGAAACACAGAAAAAAATTAAAGCTGCCTGGAAAAAAAAAGAGAAAGAGAGAGAGAGAGAGAGAGAGAGAGAGAGAGAGAGAGGGAGAGAGAGAGAGAGAGGGAGGGAGGGAGGGAGGGAGAGAGAGAGAGAGAGAGAGAGAGAATAAAGCACAATAAAATAGATAAATCTATTCAGTACAACAGTGTTTCTTAACCTCAGCAATTTTACGATGTGTGGACTTCAAGTCCCAGAATTCCCCAGCCAGTCCTTCTTCGCCAAACCAGTTTGTGTGGCTAGAAATTGAAGTCCAAACGTTGTAAAGTTGCTGAGGTAGGGAAACACTGCATAGAAAACATGAGGACGTTGTTGTTCTGATTCTTTTGTCAGAAGAAGTTCAGGCTGCACAATTGACACATTTCCTTGCCACAGTTCAGAAAAATGGAGGTGGAAGGGAAGGGACCAGCTATCCTTCATATGCTGGCTTTTTTAAAGGATTTATGACTATGTTCTCCTTAATCCAGTGGTTCTCAACCTGTGGGTCGGGACCCCATTTGGGGTCGATCGACCATTTCATGGGGGTCACCAAGCAAGGCTGTCCACCATTTTTTTTGTCCGCCATTTTTTTCCCCCTTTTCCGGCCGGTGCCTTACCTCCCTTGGGCTGGGCCAGCTGGTGGTCGGCCTGCTCCGTCTCTGCCGCTTGCCAGCTATGCCTCGGCCGGCGCAGGGGGCGGAACCACGCATGCGTGGCGCTCCCGGGCAGGGAATGTCCTCGACTTACGACCAGTTGGGTAGTCCTCGACTTATGACCGGTTTAGTCCTTGACTTACGACCAGTTTAGTCCTCGACTTACGACCGGTTTAGTCCTCGACTTACGACCGGTTGGGGTCGCGGCATTAAAAAGGTTGAGAACCACTGCCTTAATCTGTTCCTATATTTCAAGAAATCTTTCCTTAACTTTGTTCAAAAAAGCCTTTTTCCCCCTCCTGCTACCCTCTTTTTAATTTTTAAAATCTTATTTTTAATAGTGGAATACAAACAACGTCCTCTCTCAACCCTCTTTAATTCTTCTTCAGGTTACGTGTTTATTTATTGAGGATTTATTTATTTATAGAGTTATCCTGGTGATTTCAGAAAGTCAAGGTGGCTGTCTCCAAGAATAATAAAACAGCAATAGGACCACCCTTCCCCACCAACCCTTATTAAAACAGCACCCATTCCTCCGGACCTAAACTTTGACCCCCCCAAAAAAGAAAGGATGTTTATGTCATCATAAACTCTGACATGATTAGCCCCCTGCTTCTCATTTTTATCCTTAGAACAGACAATGGAACTAATCCCCATAAGTATCAAGTTTGAGTAATACAAGTTTGAACCTCAAGTGACTAAAAAGCTGAACCTGTTTCATGGAAATCATATGCAACTCAGCAAAACTTCTGCCATCAAATGTTGGTCAATAATTTAGAGATAAACCTCTGACTTGATAAAAAGAAAAGAAGGGATCAGTGTATGAGAAAGCCTGATGGGAAAATATTATTTGTGCTTTTTTGCTTTGACCTCACTCAGTTTTCCCTTTATCCTGCTTCATTCCACACACATTATGATGTCTTCAACCCAATACTAACCACACTGGTTCTGTTACTGAATTGTGTGGTTAAAAATAAGAGGAATATGAACAAGGAACAAGCCAAAACCATCTAATATTAAGTTTTCAAGAGATTGAGAAAACATTTTTCTTTGATACCACTATGAAAAGGCCCTTAAAAGCTGCTCTTTTCCAGAATACAGACTTTTCATTTTTCCTTCATTCACAGTTAAATGGTTAAGCCAGGGCCTCAGATCTGGTATTATCTTTTCTGGTATGTAATACACAACTGCAACTAAATGTTGGATGAATGCCCAGATTTAGGTGACTAAAGCCTCTGCTAAAAGCTATGGAAGTTGTATGCTACCACCTAGGCTTTCTCTAGGCAACTGCAGATTGATTAACTAGTGACAGTTTTAGACTTTGATCACAAGGATTTGAAGAGAAACATCGCAGTAGACTTCCCTCCATCTTTTCACCCACAATTGGAAAATGTTTATATAGTGATTCCCTTGTGCTTGCTAATGGTAGTGAAACATTCCCTCTTTTATTGTGTGAGAGAAGAGTTGCTGGAGAATTTGGATGGAAAAATGCTCATGTGTTATCTATTATTTTTCTTGCTGGGTTTAAGGAACATAATTTTCATTCCTGATCTCTGCTACAGTTCAGTTTGCTTTGTGTGTCTGCAGAAAGGAGCAGAAAGTTCTTAATGGAGTTGATGCACATGCATTCAAAATACAATACTGGGCAAGGGACAATTTTCTGGATTCCCCCGGTGTGGGTTTATAGGCAGGGAAGGATAGTTATATTATAATTCTGTGCCTATACGTAGAGCAACAGATTGTTATAAAGGCAGGCCATTTTAGTTTCCCTTCTCAAAGTTTTTGTTCTGATGAACAAATTCACGCATCATTTATGACAATGAACAAGCTGAAGATAAAATCAAGCTCTCCTGCTGGATCTCTGAATATTATGAAAGTTGGAAAAGATTTCAGACTGATCTGTGCTGCACTAATACGTAAAACGAATTCCTGGACCGTGTTTTAGTGTTTGACTTTTGTTTCAGATTTTTGTAGACTTGGTTTGTAATTTCAGAGGGAGAGAGAAATAGATTTGGAAAGCCTAAGCACAAGTAGTGATAAATGGGCTCCTTGTTATATGTCTACAATTTGCAAAAGATGATTTAAACTTTTGCAAACTATTTCTTGAGCAAAGATGAACATTGGCATTACCTTATCCATGTGGAAGGCCTTGTCAGCATTATGACATATTATTTCTTCAGTGTAAATTTTAGTGCGGTTGCCTGATGGAATTTTTCATTTTAAAAAGAGCATCAAATCCTGGCATTAAAATTACAAAACAAAAATATTTTCCATACGGTTATAGGAAACACTGTGGGAGGTTATGCAATAAGTTACAACTAGTCATGCAGGATCAGCATAGAATGTTTAAGGCCTTTAGAGCCTTAATTTCTTGGTTTATATATGTATATTGTGCTAGTGGGCTATTTTTAAATAATTAAGCTTTGATTTATATGAATCATTTATAACAATACTGAATACTCATAATTTGGTAATTGTGTAAAGGAACACTGTAATATGAAAATCTGAAACATGTTAATAATAGGATATTTATGTTTTGATATATTTTGATATGATTCATCACATCATGTAAAATAAAAAAAGGTGACGGTTTATCAGATCTGAATTGCATAAAAATATGGACAGCTACTCTATGATAAAAAAAAAGATATAGTAAAGAGTTAGCTCCTGGCTTTGATCTAGTGGTTGTTTATGCCCATTATTATTAAAGTTGCCTAATGAACATATCCTTAGAAAAAACATTATGTATTTAGTGAACTATAAAGTGATATGGGAATACATTTTATACATCACCTTAAATATAATCAGTAAAATAGTGTAAATTAAATTAGCATTGATGGTACTAAGAAGCAGAAAGGGATAACGATTCCTTTTGCTGAATTTATATGCTCTCAAGTCAAGAACAAAAATGAATTTGTAGGCTTTATCCTCTGATTATCAGCTCTGTTTCAAGGAGAGATTAAAACTTTTATACTAGCAGTAGAAGTAAAAAAAAAAAACCGATCAGCCCCTTTATGTTCACCGGTGCCAAAGTTATACTCATTCAGTAACCTATCACAATATAGCCAGTGTGCTGTAATGTTGCAATGGAGTATCTACAAGTATAGATGCAAAAACTGGTTTTTTTGAAAATTGGAACTTGGTGGGTTCAGTCCTATCTTTGCTAATGATGTAGCATACAGTAGCTGATGGGTTTTCATATGGTCCTTGTCTAGATCAGGCCATTGGTTCTTTCCTTTCTATTTACAAAAGCTGGTTAATTGGTAGTATATTTGCCTCCAAGTCACGGGTCTTCAAACTCGGCCCTTTTATGACTCATGGACTTCAACTCCCAGAATTACCTTTTGGGAATTGAAGTCCATGAGTCATAAAAGGGCCGAGTTTGAAGACCCCTGCTCCAAGTCAACAGGCTGATTTAGAAAGTATAAGACCAACATTCTGTTATATTTACTTTGCCATCCAGCTGATAGGGATTGCTAATAAAAGATCAGAGAACCAATCCTTCTCCTGACCCCATCCAGGCCCAGCATCTACATTTGCTTAGTGGTGAGGTTTGCCCTGTGTTTTATTCACTACAGGGCGTTCACCTTTTTGCCGAGAAGCTAATAGATCTCAACATTTACTAATTCCCAAGCAATCTTAGAGCTCACGGATTGCCTACTACTCTTTCCTATTTGTTTCCTGGTAAAACAGTGGTGGTTTGTGGACTCTGGTTGCTTCCAATATTTGGACCTCTTTCTACAGAGGTTTTGGAAAAATTTGAAGCAGCATAAACACTATGGTGCATTGACAAGGAGGCTTTGTGTGGAAGGTTGAGTGGATGTTGTCTCCAGTCTTTGCCACAACATTCCTTCTGAGATTAGATTAGCCCCAACTGGCTGGCCTTTCATAAAGCCCTGAAACCTTGGTTTTGTGTTTGGGTCCGTGGATCCTGTCTGTTGACTTTGTTGGTGGTCAATTTACGATGCTCGTAAGACTTTGTGTTTTTATTTTGATATTATGTGTTTCATAATGTCTTATCTGTTTTATTGCTAAGTTATCTAGAGTTACATATGCAAGATATAAATGGAACAAATAAACAAACAAACAAGGTGTGGGTTGGTTCTTATTACGATGCACCATTACTTAATAATGATTGTTCAGAATCCACAGTGCTAGCATACATACTAGAAGAGTTCCTACGTCACCTATACTTTAAATTTCTATTAATTTGAAATTGGCTCTGCTGTTTAAAGGTCAGCAGACTGTGACAGTATTATGCTAATGTTACATCGGCATCAGAAATTATTGGTTATGGGGAGGGGGGACTAGGATGGAGGCTACAGGTATTTTCCAGGTTCAGAATAGCTTGCTAAAGCATGATATGACAACACTGAATTAAAAAAAAAAGAATGAGGAAACATGATGTCATGGTTCCAACAGATGAAACTCTTCAAAAGAACTTCGAGGCATTGTTTACCTTTACCTTTTGCATTGATACATTAGTTCTTTAAAATGCAGAATTTTGTTTTTAGAAACTTTGTTACACATGTAAAGATTATAAGAAGTACATTTTATTAGCATAATAATACTGGACAGTCAATACAGTATATATGCGGCTACTTGGATGTAGCCTTTTATGCTATTTTTTTTAGTACGTATTCAATTTCTGGGAAAAATAGGCAGTTATTTTCCTGTCTTCTCATATAAATAGGTTTGCTGATTTTCTTCTTAATTTTAGATCAACAAGTAAAGAGTAAAGGGCATTATTAAATATGCAGGGAGTTATATTAACTACATTCAAATAATTTACTGAAATTATATCATATTTAGTTTTTTGCCCTGGGTCCACCTATTTTTTTTTGGGGGTGGGGGAATTTCCCCTTCAAGCTGTGATACCAAAGGCCAACTATACCCTCATCTTGGGGGGGGGGAATAGCAATGTATGGCTTGGGGAAGCCATAACTTTATGACTGTTGCAGCTGTTCTTGCTGGAATACATTAAAGCAAGGCTGCTTATCAAGCAATAAAAAAGGAATAAATGTCTTCTCCAACCCCTCTGCACTCCCCCTTAGCTAGTCCCAGTAATATTGTTTCACAACCTGTGACAGATTATTCATAATCTAGAAGCATTCAGTGGTGCACTTGAGCAAACCATTTTGAATTTGGAAGCAAGTTTGAGCTATCCCTGGGGAAAAAAAATTGGGTTCTTTTTAGCTATTCACTAAATTCTTCAAATGCGTCCTACAAACCACAAACACTGAAATCCTGCAATTTAAATACATTGTGAAATTGGGGCAAGTTTAAACAGAATGTTTGCTTACCATCCGCCATTTACTATTCATACTTTCCAGAGTATATATATATGCGAAAAATGTTTAATTTTATGCTTAGCTCATTGAATCCGGGACAGAGAACGGTTGGGCCTTGCAGATAGGAAAAAGTTGGATTAAAAATGTTTTCATAAAGTGAAAAAAAAACCATTTGTTTTTAAGTATTTCCATCAAAGCCAGATGCATTATTAGTATCTGGAAAGATGTGCTCTCAGTTTCTTGAACAAATTGCTAAAGGGACCGCTACATTAATATCTTTCAGCTTTAGATCGTCTAAAATTTGGCCGCTCCAACCATTCTGGATCTTATTATAGGCCGAGTGTAATAACGTCAACATATTAAAATTCTTAAAAGTGGCTTGGAAGCTATTTGGTTATTTAGATTTTAATTTCTATTGTTTAATAACTTTCAGTTGTCCCCCATATTAGTTAAATTATGAAATGGTAACTCCCCCTCCCCCTCCCATTCCTAAACGAGTTCTAAAAGTGCCAGCCAGCATTTTTCCGCAAGGCAGGGGAACTGAGAAAGTTTTATTATAATACCTCTGTCACACTCTTTGCACGGCTGAGTGCAGAGGCTTGCGTTGCCCAGGCTCTTTTAGGATGGGGTACATACAGACTATCTTGCTTTGCAAAGAGACTGTAGAGCGAAGGCCGAGAGCAGAAGCGAAGCTCTTGCTGATTTTCATCTGAACTTGCTTCCAAATAGAAACTGGATAAAAGAGGTCTAGTAGGGTTGCCAGGTCTGCTTCCAAAAAATAGCGGACAAGCGGGGTGGTGGTGGGGTTAAGTAGTAAAAAAAAGTAGACTGTACAGCTTTAGATTACGTACCATTTCATCATAAAGCTTTTGAATAAAAAAAAATGTCCACTATTTTGTGAAAAAAAATAGTGAACATAATGTGAAAAAAGTGGACTGTCCAGTCAAATAGTGGACACCTGGCAACCCTAGACCAGGTCTAGGCAGGGGTAGGCAACCTTGGCTCTTTTATGGCTCGTGGACTTCAACTCCCAGAATTCCTGAGCCAGCCATGGCTGGCTCAGGAATTCTGGGAGTTGAAGTCCACGAGCCATAAAAGAGCCAAGGTTGCCTACCCCTAGCGCAACTCTCACTCGCTTTCTTTGGGACAGAATTGGGCCCATGGCTTTGTCTTAACCAAGTTTCCTGCCGCGCAGTTGTCTGCACTTGCGTTTCCCTGGCAGCAAGGGGCGCAGGTCCCTTAGTCTAAAGCTAACCACACAGAAAAGGCTGCAAGAGATCGCTTTAGCCTTGACCTTCGCGAGTCCCCGAGATCCGCCCCTTCCTACTCTGTCTACCTACTATCTGCCCCTTGCTGCGATGCCCGCCTTTCCCCCCCCCCCCCCAACAACGTCTGCTTAGCAGATCCTGCTGGGAAAAGCAGCCAAGGGGGCGCTAAGGGGAAAAAAGAAATACCAGAAGAAAAAGATCGGTACCCGCGCGAAGACCTTAAGAATTTAGCTGCTGAGGAAACGAGGACTAGTGGGAAGGGGGGAGCGGGTGGGGGGGGGAAATCGGACGACTTTTTATGGCGTCTTTGGCAGCTCTGTTGCCGGTGCTCGTGATGCTGGGTCAAGGTTTGCAGCGAGCGGCCATCCTGGGAAGTCCGATCGCTCGTGAAGTAGAGCTGGGGGGGTGGGTGGGGGGGCTTTTTGGACTGCTAGCGCACAGCCCTTTCTCAAACCCAACGCCCATTTTGGACTGAACCTTTTTGGCCCCGCTCCCGATTCGTTGACGAGTTTTGCGACTGTTTTGTGTGATGCACAAACTTCGAGGTCCTCCTTCGCCAAAGCCAGTTTGTGTGGCTGTGGGGGAAGCCCTGGATAGGAAAGATGCCCGCAGGTTTCGTTTAAAAAACAAAACTCAATTCAGAAACTGGACAGAGAGCAGGTCTCGGTGAACGACTCTAATATCTGTATGAAACTCTGCCCTTACGATTTGGTAGAGGAACTCCTCGCCGAGAAAAAGAGGATTTTTTCTGAATTGATAAAGCTTGCGGAAGCCTTCCCGGTTGGCTCCGTTAGCTGTAAACATTTGAAGAACAGCTGAAGGTATTAACCAGCAGCTGTAGGTGGGGTGTGTGTGTGTGGGGAGGGGGTTTAGGGTCTGGTTTAAAGGGTGAAACAGCAGCCACAAAATAGAAGGTTGCAATTGGTAGTTAAACAAACTCAAAGAGTGGTTAGTGCCAATGCTGGGTGAATAGCTTCCTGCAGAGCGGTGTGGGCGAAATTTGGGATGAACTCGGTGCCAGATGCTGGTGATGGCTTTGTGAGGAAATGTGCAGAGGACTGCTCTTTATTGACCAGGAAACATGCTGCTTCTATTTATCCCTCGGCTCTTCTGGGGCCCTTTCCCATGTGCAGTTTCAGTTGCTTCAGTATGCCTTGGTGATCAGTGAATTCCTCCTGGATATTTTCCCCTAATTATAATACACTGCCTTTATCTAGTTCCTAGCCCTGAATTTAGGCCAGGGGTCTTCAAACTTGGCCCTTTTATGACTTGTGGACTTCAAGTCCCAGAATTCCTCAGCCAGCATGGCTGGCTGAGGAATTCTGGGAGTTGAAGTCCACAAGTCATAAAAGGGCCACATTTGAATACCCCTGGTTTAGGCAATCATTACTCTGCATTCCAAGTTCCAAGTACAGGTAGTCCTCAATTTATGCCGGCAATTGAGCCTGGCAATTATGGTCATAAGTCATATGACTGGACCCAATTTTATGACCTTTTTCATGGTGGTCATTAACCAGATGTAGCAGTTGTAAAGCAAAGCCCATAGTTGTTAAGTGAATTGCTGGAAGTAAATGCCAGTTTCCAGCAAAACCTTTCAAAAATCACAGTTGCATGACCATGTAGCAGTGCAACGGCTATAAACACAGACCAGCTGCTGAGCACCCAAATGTGGTCACATGACAGACGAGGGCAATGTCAGAACTTCAAAACCACACACCAAGTAGCTTTTCCGGAGTCACTAAGTGACCAGTCATAAGTTAAGGGACTACCTGTATTTTTTCCCTGTTTAAAAAACAGGGTTCTCCTACAAGATGATCTGTAAAAGGATGCAACTTCATAGTCTCCTTTAATGATAGTCTGGCTTGATGTCCTGCTTTGAGGTGTTGCTCTGAAATGGGTTTGTTTCCTGCCAGGAGTTCGATCCTGACTGGCTCAAAGTTGACTCAGCCCTCAAACCTTCCGAAGTCAGTAAAATGAGGATCCAGATTGTTGGGGGAAATATGCTGACTCTGGAAACCACTTAGAGAGGGCTGTAAAGCACTGTGAAGCGGTATATAAGTCTAGATGCGATTGCTATTGCCTATCCTTTCCCTCCTTCCCTTGATCTTTGATTTAAATTAAATGCTTGGAATATTTAGTTATATATAAGCCTGTCAACACAGTTAGCTGGTTGCGCCTAGCTGACCTTGGCCGATCTCAAAAAACTAAGCAGAGTGAAATCAAGTAGTAGTTGAGTGGGAGATCTTCATGAACTTCTAGGGCTGCAAAGAAGATTGAGAGGATCTTGGCCACAGCTAGGAAGAAGGCAGTGGTACTCAACCATGAAGTCACAAGAAGCCACCCTTGACTCAAAGGAAAATTTATATATAGCATAAGTCCTGTTGTTTCTTCATACTTGCATCTCCTTCTGTTTCCTCTGTCATCCACTCATCCACCACACAGAAGCATATTCCACTGAAACATATCTCAGTAAAAGGATGGTTTTATAGAATAAAGAAATGTGGCACAGAGGAACCCAGAAAGGAGAACTGAATACTTTCAATGGAGGTACTCCTTGACTTACAACCATTCATTTGGTGACCGTTCAAAGTTACAATGGCATTGAAAACGTGACTTACTATTCCTCACTCTTAACAACCGTTGTAGCATCCCCATAGTCGTATGATCAAAATTTGAGTGTTTGGCTACCAGCATGTATTTAAAATGCTCGCAGCATCCCAGAGTCATGTAATTGCGATCTGGCTTCCAACAAGCAAAGTCAGTGAGAGAAGTCAAATCCACTTAACAACTACATGATTCACTTAACAACTGCAGTGATTCGTTGAACCGTGACAAATTATGTGGGCAAAATCGGGTGTGCAACAGAAATTCTGGTCCCAATTGTAGCCGTAAGTCAAAGATTACCTGTACTCAAAGCCTCCTTATTGATTTCACTGACTTTCGGCCCACTATGACAGATGTTGCATATCTTAAAATTGGTGTGATACAATTATACAGCTGAAAGGGACCATACAACTCCCTGTCCATCTGGTATTACTTCCATTCAGTGCAAGACCTGTTAGATCTTTGGCAAATAACTGTCCAGACTCTGTTTGAGAAGTCTTAGTGAAGTGGAACTCACATATCATGTGGCAACTGGCTGGCAGCTAATACAGTCAGGATGTTCCTTCTGCTATTTAGTCTGAACCTCCATCTTAGTAGTTTTATCCCATTGGTTTCGGTCTTGCCCCTGGGCAATAGAATGTAAATGGTCAAATGGCACTCTGGTGAAATCCAGATGTACTATGTCTATAGCATTCCCCCGATCTACTCTAAGTAACTCTATCAAAGAAAGAGAGAGCATTAGTTTGGCACAATTTGTCTGCAGCTAGTCCATGCTGACTCCTGTTAATAACAACATGCTTATTCAAGTGTTTATAAACATGTTGCTTGGTCATCTTTTCAAAGACTTCTCCTGGCACAATAGACTGTAGTCAGTGGTGGGATTCAGCTGGTTCGCACCACTTCGGCAGAACCGGTAGCTCGTATTTTATTGCCCAGGCCCAGAATGGACTTCCGGAAGCGGCATCCACACAGAGAACTGGTTGTTCACGTATTTGAATCCCACCACTGACTATAGTATAGATATGTCTTTTCTGGGTCTTTCTTCTTCCCCTTTTTGAAGATAAGGATAAGGTTAGCTCACCAACAGTCTTCCATCAGCTTTCCGAGAGTCAAACTTTATCAAGAAGATTTCTGTAATTATTAATCCCTTCAATATGTAATCCATCAGGCACCAGAGACTGAATTAATTTAAATTAGCTAAATTCCCTCTTATCCTCTCATTGTCTGCCCTAATCTCCAGATCCCTCTTTCTGTCATTAGCCCAACCATCGGGATCCAGAGCTTCATTTCCCTTTCCTGAAACCACAATAGAAGTTAAGAATTATTGTTTTCTAATTATTACCAATTACAGGCAGTCCTCAACTTACAACCAAAACTGAGCCCAGCATTTCTGCTGCTAAGTGAGACATTTGTTAAGTGAACTTTGCCCCATTTTACGACCTATCTTGCCACAGTTTTTAAGTGAATCAAAGCAGTTGTTAAATTAGTAACACAGTTGTTAAGTGAATCTGGCTTCCCCATTGACTTTGCTTGTCAGAAGGGATCATGTGACCCCTGGACACTGTAACGATCATAAATATAAGTCAGTTGCCAAGAATCTGAATTTTGATCACATGACCCTGGGGATACTGCAATGGTCTTGTGAAAAATGGTCATAACTCACTTTTTCCAGTGACGTAACTTTGAGCAGTCACTAAATGAACTGTTGTACAGTCAGTAAATGAACTGTTGTAAGTCAAGGACAGTTTCACCACAGTTTCCTTGGTATAGAGTAGACTTATACTCTCTTTGGCTTTCATTTTATTCTGAACATACCTCCAAAACATATTTTATATCTCTTACAAGCCTCAACTCTTTCTGAATGTTAGCCTTTAGAGAAAGTTCTTATGTTTCTGGAGACCACTTTATGTTCTTCTTTGGTTATATTCTCTTCCTTTCATTTCCTAAGCATACCATTTTTTTCCCTTCATGTTTTTGATTATGTGCCATCAGGTTGTTTTCAACTCCTAGCAACCACAGAGATGCATTGCCCCCCCCCTCGTAATCTGTTTTTTCAAGTCTCTCAATGGTGGGTACACTCATTGCCATTGTAACTGAATCCATCCATCCATCCATCTTGCTGCTGGTCTTTCTCTTCTCTTTCCTTCCACCTTTCCCGGCATTAGAATATATTGTCCATCGTTTTGTACTTTCTATTCATCTGATGGTAAAAAATATAGTAGTGGTTTACTATTGCCTTCTCCATCATTGTATGATTAGATAACTTTGCCATTGTAAGTGCAGTAACTGTCTGCCTTTGACATTTTCTTATATCGCTGTTGCCCTATAAAGGTTCCTGCTTGTTTTATCTAGGCAGTTGGGATGAGCTTGGGTGCCCTGGGTGACTCTGAGGAGAATATATACTTTTGGCATACACTTCTTTGTTCATTCCCCCCCCCCCAGGAACACTCCCACCACCAGTACAGTAGGACCTGAGGATGAGGTCTTCAGAATGTTAGAGGATCCTTAATATATCTACCCTGGCTTCAATATTTCTTCATTTTCTCTTCTTGTGAGAATTATGATTTTGCTTTCAATATCCAATTTTGTAGGATTTCCCAACCTTCCTCGATACTTTTCTCCTTTGGGATTTGAAGCCATTATTTTCAATCTACCTTTCCTAAGAGTTCATCAAAATTAGATCTTCTGAAGTTGGATGTACAGGTCTTAATTGTTCTCAATTCCTCCACCTCTGGATATCATGACCTCTTTACAAACTCCTACAGTAGCATTATTTTTGTGTTTCTTTCAACAGGATTTCCATGCTCTGATTCTTCTATTTTTGTGCAAGAATATTTTTCTCACTACATACAATACCCCCATACCGAGGATTCCCAGGATCTGGAAACTATAGCTTTCCAGAGTTGTGGACCAATCATGAGTGATATCTCACACTTGTGACACCTATCATGTTTCTCAATTAGATTAGGAAATCTAGTTCTCCTTGTTTAGTGTTGGCTTGAATATTACATTCATAAAAACATAATAACAACCTATGCCAAATTTAGGCTGTTTCATGCATGGGACAACGTGAGGCTCATCCAGATTGTATTAGCTCTATGGTAGCGGTAGCGCAACACTTTTTATTTTTACTCTTGTACTTCTGGGAGAAAGCTGAGTTTTGTCTACCTCTATGTTTCAAATCTCTTTATAATCTATGGTGAGTTTGTGTCCATTGTATGGTCACTTTTCAAGTTGGTGTATGGGTTCACATATGGCTCCTTGACTGCAACAACCCATCACCAGATGAGGCCAACCGTTATTATATTTGACTCAGTCCTTTTGCAAACTCTATGGTGGCCCAGCCCTGTCAGTACCCATTCAGTAGCCTTGGGTCCTCCAAAGATTAACTGAGTGTAGACTCCTTTCCTGTGTGACAGTAGCAGCCACCTGTGAGGTAGAAATTCAGTAGCCAATACATGCTACTGAATGCGTATGTAGAGCTGCCAAATCGGGCCTGTAAAAATCAGGAATACCATTAGATGGCAGCCCAGGGTTGGAATGTTAGGGTTTTTTGCAGGGTGATATGGAATTTGTAGTCTTTACTTAAGGACTTGGAGAGGAAGAAGTGCTGGACTCCTAATACACTTGTTGGGTATTGTGGGCTACATGTGTGAATAAAGTTAAGCTGATTCATGTTTCCCCACCTCTGTTTTCATGCCTTCTTGCGTTTCTCAAATATTTAAGAGACTAAACTAGTATCCTAGGGGAAGAGCAGGAACAAATGTCTCTTCTTGTTCACCAGCCATTTCTCCTTAGCTGTAACAGAGAGAGAGGGGGTTAATCATTTGATTGGCCCAATGGCTCAAACTTGCCCACTCTTTCATACCATCCACCCAAAAGAAGCCAAAGAGCATAAAAAGGAACAGGAAGCTGGCATCTTTTGGAATAGCTAAGCCCAGATAGTGCATTCCAGTGGGAGTGATTAGGTCAGTGGTGGTGAACCTATGGCACGAGTGCCAGAGGCGGCACTCGGAGCCCTCTCTGTGGGCACACGTGCCGTTGCCCCAGCCTCGCCTCCCCCCCCCGCGACCTCCTCACCAGCAGCTCCCCTGGAGGAGAGTCACCCCCGAGCGTGGCCCACACGGAGCAGCACAGCCAAGGACATGGCAGCCAGGCAGCGTAGACAAGACTCTGCCCTCATGCCCCATCCCGCACAGTTGATGCTGCGGGGCATGGGCAGAGGGTGTGGCTGCCATGGCACTGCTGGGCTGCCTGGGAAATCTGCAGTGGGCCCTGGAGGCGGTGAGTGGCCCTGCAGGCAGGCGGGGTGGGGGACGGGGTAGGGGGTGGAGCAGGGGTGGGGCCAGTTTTTGGGCACTCGGTCTCTAAAAGGTTCGCCATCACTGGATTAGGTTATCTGATCTGGGCATCACTGCTGTGCAAGGCTTCCTATCAGAAGAAGTTGGTTGAAGGTGTGCAGGTTGTAGCTGCCCTTCCCTCTCCCTGCATCTATTTCTTTGGAAGCAGTGCCTAGGTGAGAAAGAGGAGGAAGCTGCAATTCTATTTTGCTCTCTTCTTGCTTTGGCTGGGAAGGGGGCTGGGGAAGGGGGGGAAGCTGGAAAGTCCTCAATTTTCCCATTAAACTGCCAGGGGATCACCCTGCACTGGACCAGGCAATCATTAGCTCTGTAGTTGTTGTTTTTTTGTGGAGCACCCCCTCTTCCTTGCAGGAAAAAGGAAAGAGAAGGCCAGAGGTACAGGTGTCATTGCTTCTCCCTTAGGAAAGGAGTGCGGAGCAAAATGCGATTCTGTGCCGGAGGGGGGGGGGATGGCACGCGTGAAGAGGCCGCTCACATTAGGAAGAAACATAGTTAACGCTGGGCAACTGTCCGAGTAACCGCCACGCATCCAGGTTCAAATTAACCCTTATCGAATGAGCCACTCTTGAGGAGAGAAAAGGGTCAAGAAGACCTGGGCGTTTGTAAATGGGAGACTGCTTCGAGAGACCCTGGCTTGTGGAAAAGCCCGGGCGAAAGTGTCTCCAGGAAAAGAAGGGGGTGGTCCCATCAAAGGGGGGGGGGAGTTCACCCGCACGCGCCCCCCCCGGGTGCAGCTTGAGAGCCGCCTTAGGCTTTAGTGCTTCTCCGGTTCCCCCGCCTGGCCTGGATTCGCCAGCTGCGGTTGGCGCGTTTGCTGGCCGGCTCTGGTTCCGCCATAACCCGAATAGCTCCGCCGCAGGTCGGGGCCCTCCTTTTCCTCCCTGGGACGCGGGGCTTTGCTGCTGATCTTTTCTGCCTCTTCTTTTCTGACGCAGAAAGAGGGTGGCGCCCACCTCCCGGCCGAGAGCCCCTCCGTTTGCCGGTTATCTTTCTGGCCCAACCGGAGCTTCGGCGCCTTCCCCACAGGGCCAAGTTGGCGGACGTGGGCCGAAGAAAGCGCCGCTGCCTAGGTAAAGCGGCTCGGGTTGCGCCTCTGGCATGTGGCCACGCTTCGGATCGACCCAAGGAGACCCCTTTGCACACAGATCCAGCCGGAAGCCTGGCCTGAATTTCAGGGTTGTCCTGAAGGGACTCGGTTGAGTTACCTGCAAACTTCTGTCGCGCCGCTGAGGATCCTAAAGTTTCGCCCCTCGGAGCACGTGCAGAGCGCGCCTTCAGCTTCCCCCGAGAAACTGCTCGGTCCCTGCGCGCACAATCAAGGGCTCCGGTTATGTAAACACAAGAGCAAACAGGTTCGACTAAACTGCTGCGTTGCGAACCCCAGCCGAGACAGTTTCTCCCAGGATTTCTCCCCATGGCTTGGGGCTTTAAGTGTAGCTCTAGCCCACGGCCCAGGGCTAGGGGTCTTCCGCTGCCAAGACCCGGGGCCTGAAACTGACTGACTTAGAAGAAACCCACCAAGACTCGCGTAGTCTCGCTGCCTTCTAAGCCAAGGGGCACTGAAAAAAAAGTGCTTTTCTCTCCAGGGGTAACTGTAAAGTCGTAGGTGGGATTGCTTGAGCTGATCCAACAACCCCCCCCCCCAACAAACATCTCGGATAGGAAAAGAAGCAAGTCCCGTCCCTTTTCGGAACTTGGTCGCGGGCCGGAAGTCCCAAGTAGTGGTTGGAATGAGTTTCAGGCCGGTGGTCTGGGGGTGGCTGATCACCTCGCGGTGAAACTCCCGCTGGAGTTTCACAACCGCGAGTCTAATCAAACTGGAGCGAGCTCCTAGTGACTCCAAATCTCCGCCGTCTTCCTGGACCGGTCAAACTGCGTTTCCCTGAAGGAATCATAGGCTGATGAGCTGCCTTCGACAGAGACGTCCAGCCACTGTGCCAGTCACCTTGACCCACCGTCTTCGGTCTTTCCGGGAAAAAAAGGAGAGGCTGCTATGTCTGCCGGAGAGCGCCGAGGAGCCCCCCCCCCCCGGCGATGTTCGGCGACTGCCCGTCACTCAACCGGGCCGGGGTGCCTTTTTCGGCTGCAGCGAAGGCTCCGCAGATGTCCGGGGTACTTGGGAGTCGGGCGTCAGAGTCCAGGAAACGAAGCAAAAGAATCGTACCGATCGCCAAGTTAAATTGCTGCGTGCTAAACTCAATCTCTAAGCAAATTCTGGGTTCGCATGGAATGAATTTATTCACTAAGATAGCAGCAGTGGAAGAATTAAGATGGAATTCGGTATCTTACCGTCGTAAATACCCTAAAAATCAGCAAGATATTCCCCACCATCACCACCACTCCAGAATCATGGCTGTTTAGCTTTCCAAACTTCTCCGTTCAGGGATAAATTAAACAGAAGGGGGAAATGGCCAGAATTTAATTTTAGAACAATAAGGGTAAAGATTAATACGTTGCAGGCATATTTTGTACATACATCGGGGTGGTTTGGAGTAATACAACACAAAGCCTTCACTGGGAAGTACATTGATTAGTTACATCTATAACCAATTTCTAGCATTCAAACGTAGCAGCATTTCCCCGCATTCCCTCTTTTGACGGTGTTCTTTGAACAGGAAATAAGTTGTTCGGCTGAGATCTGTATTATTTGAGCTTGAAAGGTGTTAAGATCTACACGCTTTCTCTGAAGCATACAAGCCAGGCAGCAGGGTTAAGCAGCTTTCTGGATTAAAGCATTTTCTGGATCCCCCACAATAAACTGAATAATAAAGCACCCAAGTAGTTAAAAATAACATTCTAACCTCCCACCCATCTAAAAGATAACCATCCATTATGTTTTATCAGAATAGATCTACTAGGACTTTAACTGACCTAGTTAAAGTGTGAGCAGAGTTTATGCAAATGCCTTTCTGACACAGGGGTCTGACTTAATTGGGGAGGGGGTGCGGCTGAAGAAATATTCTGCGTCGGGAACTTCGCCCCTAAATATCAAGGGCCCATAACTAATCTTGTGTTTTGACTACAGCCGGTACATAACTTCTATCTATCTATCCACCAGTCTACCGTACATTGTTTTATATTATAATAAAAGGCAGAAAACATCAGCAGATTTTATAGTACAGAACTGCGCGGGTCGGCTGGCTTCGAGAGGTCCGGCTGGGTCCTGCGTGAAAGAAAAAAAGGGCGGGGGATCAGTTTATTGGAAGGAGTTAATATTCACCGGGGGGGGGAGGGAGAGAAGACTCCGTCAGGAGACTGAAATAGCTTCGCGTTTTAACTTCCAACCGGAAAAAAAAAAATATCTATCGAAGCGCGAGTTCTTCCGTCAAAAAAGCAACAGCATTGAGAGCCCCAGACTTTTCTTTGCCAGTGCCCCGCTCCGATCGGGTTTGGTTCGGCGAAGGGGTGGCCTGAGTGGCCGAACCTGCCAGGGCTGTCAGGAAGTAGGGAATACTTTGTCCCGACCGAGAAGAAGCGCCGCTTTCCTCCCGCGCCAGCCCGAGCGAAGGCGAGTCGCAGAACGCGCCTTTCCCTGGATTCGCCTCTGAAGTTGTTGGGAAGGAGGAGGCGGGCGGGCGAGTAGAGCTGCCTCCTGCGCACCTCCGAGAGCCGTGAGGTGGTACCTGTCCCGCCTAAGACCGGCTGGGCACAGGTGATACCAACCGCGAGGAAAGGAGGGAGGAACAGCGGGCCAAATCCCAGTTATGTACTCCGCCTCAAACTAGGATCTAAGGGCTCTCGCTCGCTCTCTCTCTCTCTCACACACACACACAACTTTTAAGTGTCAATTCTAAGCCTCCCTTTCTAAGCGCCAGCCTCTCTCTCTCTCTCTCACACACACACACACACAAACTTTTAAGTGCCAATTCTAAGCCTCCCTTTCTAAGCGCCTCTCTCTCTCTCTCTCTCACACACACACACACACAAACTTTTAAGTGCCAATTCTAAGCCTCCCTTTCTAAGCGCCTCTCTCTCTCTCTCTCTCTCACACACACACACACAAACTTTTAAGTGCCAATTCTAAGCCTCCCTTTCTAAGCGCCAGCCTCTCTCTCTCTTTCTCTCTCTCACACACACACGTTTTAAGTGCCAGTTTTAAGCCTCCCTTTTCTACTAAAGAAAAGGCGCGGAAATACATATATACACACGTGTGTGCCTGTGTGTCTGTTTCCGCACCTTTTGCCTGGTAGAAAGGGAGACTTAATACCGGCACTTAAAACTTTCTCATCTCTGGGTAGGCCGGGAGTGTTCTTCCTCGGAATCTGGGCTGTAGCTGGCGTTCAGACGACGCTCCGCTCCGGACATTCTAGTGAAAGGAGGTCGTGGAAACCAACAGAGCTCAACAGGGTCCACGGAGGTTTAATAGGGAGACCCCCCCCAAATCCGTTTCCCTGGACAAATGTCCTTCCAGGCAACGGGGGGAGGGGGGGCAGGTGAGATGTCTGTGCAGACAAAGCCCAAATGCAGGACGAAAGGAAAACGGCCACTACAGAAGAGCCGGGAAGTCAGCGGGCCGGAGCTCCCCATCTAAAGCCAAGTGAAGAATCCGATGCCCCTCCCGTTTCTCTCATTCACGCGGGAATTTGGGGCCTGAGGGAGGCGGGGGTGGTGGTGGTGGTGGATTCAAACCGGCCTGGGCAGCCTCTCAAGTTAAGTCAGTCCAAAGCAGAAGCCCCCACCAGCCCCGTTTCCTTGGCAGCGGGTAGAAGTTTTGAATGGCTCCATTATTGTCCCTCAACTCCACCTTTCTGAGGGGGCATCTTCAAACCACCCACAACGAGCCGAGCCCGCGCGACCACCTCTCGCTCTCGCGAAAAAGTACAGAAACTTGCTGCCCGCTCCCGCGCCTGCTCCGTGGCTTTCCTCGGCGCTCCTGCCTCAGACTTCAGGCCCGCCCCCCGCTTACGCTCGAGAGCTGACCCTGCCGCCCAAGTGGCCTGTCTGGGCCGGCGGCTCCCTCGCGCTTCGCTCCCGAAAACAGCGGGAGACGTCCCGGGTGGCTCGCGCGCCGCCTCCAGACTCACCCTTCCCCTGGTGGGCTTCGCAACCTCTTCCCTCCTCCGCCCAGGACTCCCCTGGATCTCTGGAGAGGCGGCGGGCGGCGAGAGAGCGAGCGACCGGCCTCTTCCCCCCCCACCCCGCCCGCCCGCCCTGGCAGGCAGAACCAGGAGCGGGCGGTAGCGCTGCTCTTTCTGAACTTGGGCGAGCGAAAGGGGGCCGGGAGTCAGGCTGAGGGGGCTCCCGAGCAGTGCCTCTCTCGCCTGCTACGGTAGATGGTCTGTGCCAAATGCTCTCCCGGGGGGCTCTGAAAGCGTTGGGGGGGGGCCGGCTGCTGACAGTGGCTGGCTCAACATCCGGGGTTTTTTCGTTTTGAGGGTGAGGGGAACCCCGCTCCGCCCGGGCTGCGGAGGTCTAGTTCTTTCAAGCTGCTTCCTCGCAGCCCCAGAATTCTGGGTCTCATTAAAAAGGAGAGCTTCAGAGAAGCATTCCTCCTCCTTCCATTGCTCTCTGGGTCAGATCCAGCGCAGGGGCCCTTAATTTCAGTGAGCCTTCAATGGAGGTGGAGACTAGAGTCTGGGTATATTTACCTGAGAGTAAGGGCCACCAGTTGCCATGGGAGAAAGCTGACAAAAACGTATGGTCATGTTAGGAAAGGAAGAAATCTTAGTTGATTTGTTGAGCTTGGAAATGAATTGGCCAGGGTGAGATTCCTTGGCTTTGCAATTGGTGGGTAAAGAAGTTGGGTTTTCCCCAAAGCTGAGTCTTTCCCCCTTATTAGCAAATGAAATAGCACTGAACAGTTGAAGGACCAAGGGCAGTGTTGGGTTGGATCTGACTTTTCTAGCCCAAGCAGTAGATAGAAGTTGAAAGCTGTGGCCTTGGCAAATTGAAAGAATCATCAGACTAGGATTTAGACTCTAGATATGGGAGAAGAGCAAAAGGTGCTACTTGTTCCTCTCTTATTTCAGTTGATCCTGTTGCTGTGTCTCTTTGAAATCCTACTTGGAAGTAGAGGTTCCTGATGGGAAAGTTTCTTAAAGTCAAAAGTATCTTATTCTCTGCAGGCTTGTGAATCTCCCCAATCGGCTAAATCCCTTCTTATTGAACCTGACACCTTACAAAACCTCCC
>NW_015386968.1:0-68909 GCF_001527695.2 Protobothrops mucrosquamatus
CTAGATTTACCATCCCCACAATTCTGTCAATTAGACTGGGCTGAGAGAAGGTCCTCCAATGAGTTTCTATGGCTGAAGATGGACTAGAAGATAGATGTTGACCCAGCACTTGAGCCATTATATCAACATGGCTATGGTATTTATAGCAGAAAAGTATACTATATACATATGCAGCTATTTATTACTCGGTTTACTTTTGACAAATGATGTCTGGATTAACATTTTTCATTTTAATTATTTCTAGCAATTAAAAGAAGGAAATGACATGGTTTTCTGATTTATCCTTACAATAATCTTGTAAAGAAGGTTGAATTGATTGTGTTTAGGTTTCAGTTCTAAGCCTTGGAGTATATTATCAAAGTAACATGCTGTTTTTAATATGCAAACTGCTTTGGGGACCCTCTAATATATTGCTTATTTTTCTCTTTATTTATTTAAATGGAACAAAGAAAAAATAAATAATGGAAAAAACATCAAAGACAGCAACAAAAAATAAACAACAGGTGATATAGCTGTTATTGAGGAGGGATACACAACATCTTTAATAAAGGATACCTATCTATATACTATTAAAATTCCTGTAACATTTAACTGGGCAAAACAGTGCAACATAGGGCAACAATTGGTGAACCAAGTTACCTCAAATGGGCTAACTTACAGAATGTGGGCAAAATCTGGGATCCATGACTCCTGTGGAATTGAAATTTTATAAAACATTTTACAACAAAATGATCATAAAACAGTTTATGATATAATACAAAATGTCATAAAACATTTCCTGTGCTGATGTTTGACTGTGCTGTACAGTTCAACATGGGCTATTTTCAAGGCAAATACATCTCTGAAGGTATCACAACTTTTCCAAGTGAAGGCAGTACGTTAGAAGTTCTGTCATTGTTGAATGCATTGAGGAAACTGGTAAGGAAATATAGCTGAAAGGGATGACCCAGCAGGTCATGGCTTGCCTAGCATTTCATTATAATCATCCATATGTAATCTATGACTGTAAACTTAGGTTAAAAGTAACACATGACCCCAATTACTTAGTGTATTGAAGATCTGATATTGACTGCTTTAGGGATGCGGCTTAAAGGTGATGCAGAAATAAACCTAGGACTAGGTATATATAGCATGTTTGTAAAATTTCTAGAATTACCTACCCATTCATGACTCTCGGTTGCATAGAAGGATTACAACAGAGAACCAATACTTTCAAAGCCATAAATAGCAAATCAAGATGCCAGAGGAAAAGGCCATCTACTTCATTGTGAATATACCCGCATCCTAGCCCAAAGCCTGGGGGAAAACTAGATCTTCAAGGCTTTCTTGAAAGACAATAGGGTTGGGACTAAATGGACTGGGGAGGAGGTTGGGATGTTGTCTAGACTCTAGAACAAGGGTGTCAAATTTCCAGCCTGTGGGCCAGATGCATCATGCCGAAACCGCGCCCACCCCATTGCTGGCAATGGGAAAAAATCGTGATACGTCGCGACATGTCATGTGACGTTGCGAATTTGACACTCCTGCTCTGGAGATTAGAGACCATTTCAGAAAACGTCATGACTCCTGGGAGCCACAAGATGGCACCCTTTGATAGATGGAACCCAAAACATGTCAGATCTTCCAAAACAACATCTGGAGAAGTTCCTCAAATTGTTCCTCAAATATCCAGACTTTATGCCAAACAGGGCTTTGCAGGGGACAATCAGCAGTACCTGAATTCCACCTAAAAGCTTACTAAATTATTATTTAATGCAGAGACTTATTTTTGTGTGGCCTGAGGATGTTTCTTTGCTTAACTTTGTGGGTCTGAGACAGCAGGTCTCAGAACTAAGGTCATTCTATAGAATTAAAAAAATACAACACTGTCATTTCCCCCCACTGATTACATTTTGGAATGCAACAGTTTAACATGTAGGCCATTTAAAATGAAGCCCCAACTTAAAGATGATTGGCAGCAATTTGGAATAAAAAATAAAGCAAGCAAGCAAAAAACAAATAAAAAGACTACCCATGAAAGTTAAAATTATGTCTATCCCAGCCTCACCTAATGGACATGAAAATAGCTTCAGGGCACTTTCAAGACAAGTGATGCTTCCCTTATCAATCAGACGACTGGATCAGGATTCTGAGTTTATAAAACCTGCCCTGAAATTGCTTTAAAATGGAGCAATTTTCAAAAAGAACTTCATTAATGTTTGATAGAGTTAGGGATGGAAAATACAGCAGAGTGAATAATAAAAATGTGTCTGAATGATTCTTCTTTCAATGTCACATACTCAATCCCCATAATAATTTTTCATTTCAGTATTTCTTGAAGGCACACTGAATGTTTGCTCTTCCAGCTCTGTATCCCTGCTAATAATTTCTCCCAAAATCAAAAGTTCTTAGTATAATCCATAGTCAACTGTCTTTTATTATTTATTTGTTTGTTTAGTTAAATTATTTGCCACACATCTCACCACAAATTGCTTGAGAGCAGTGTTTTTCAAATAGTCAATGCTGTTGGCTTCAAAGTCATCAGAAGGCTTCTGTTACTCATTTAAATCTCATAGATAAATAAATAAGGACGATGTGGTACCCCGGTATTTATTGGCTCCAGGAGGCATGATGAGTATCAAAAATGATGAGTACCAAATAGATTTTCCCCATAAGGAATAATATTGTGGGTCATAAGGTAGCAGATACAGACAAGTTCTAGCTTGTGCATTGAATACCAAGCAAACGATGAATAGAGGGTCACAATTTTTGTGTCAAAATGCACTGAGCACCAAATTTGATGAATTTCAAAGCAGGTGACTACCAAGATACCACTGTAATAGAATCAGAGAGGATTTTTCTATCATCTTTCTCATTTTAATAATTTCACGGGCAGATCCTCCAATAGCAGGTCCAAGTAGTTCCCACCAGATTCTTGATGGCTGTTTCATATCTAACTCTGGAAATTGAGTCATGGCAACTGGAATTCCTTTCTTTTTAAGTTTGAAATGTTTCGCTGCTTATCTAACCAGCTTCTTCAGTCTCAGCAAGTTGGTTAGGGAAAGCTACTTGGATGAGCAGCAAAATGTTTCAAATCAAAAAAGAAAAGAAATCCAATTGTCATGCCTCAACTTCCAGACAAACTGAATGACTGAAAATCTTCATCAACATATTTCATATCTAAAGTATATCTTCCATAACAAGATTTCTTCTTAGTCTTCTGCAACTAGGGATGGCAGTGTGTTAGGACTGGACCAAAAAGGATACAGACTTAAACTGAGTTTAGCCCCTGATGAATGTACACGGATCCATCAAGCTTTCCTAGCAATAGTGTGAACGTATTTTACCTCTGCATTCTTCCAGAATGTTTTTTGATTTCACAATCTAGTTATATTCCTTGGATTTTCTGGAATCTTCCATCCAAATGTTAAACAAGACTGACCCTCCTTAGGGTTTTTAAGATCAGCCAGATTGAATGAGAAGTGGTCACCTACCAAATCCAGGAGTAGACTGTTGTGTAGTGGGAACAGCGAGGCATTGAAGACACAGGAGTGAAAGTAACAGCTCTTTATTCAATCCACATAGAAGCGGCTCTAGCAGCCACTTGACTCATATTTATACCAACCGCCACTAGGCGGCAGCCAATGATTTTAAAGTATACGTTCCCGCCTAAAACAAAGGCTAACAGTATATACAGACAGACAGTCGAGGATTCAAATTGAACAATTAGTTAACCGTTTTTATAACAGACCTTAAGAATTTGAGTTAATACATAACACCCTTACCCCTAGATCAATCACATATCCATAAAATGTACATAGTCTTTTAGATAGGCAGGCAGCTTTCGCGATCGTTACGATCGCCGTATCGCTGCCGGGGTTTCCCGGTCTACCCTCGGCTGGCTGGGTAGACCAGGACTCCTCGACCTGCTAGCTATGAGTAGACCGGAATCTATTTCACTGGGCCGGGTAGATCAGTCTGTCTTTGACTTCTTTGGCCAGATAGACCAGTCTCTCTTTGATTTCTCTGGCCAGGTAGACCGGTACACCCATCTCTGAGCGGAACAGTCCCGAAAAGGCTGGAAAACAAGTCTGCAAACAAGTTCTGATCTGTGGGCAATGTTCCTTCAGACGATGGTGATTCCACCAAGACTGAGTTGTCCTGCATGTCTCTGTGAGTCTCGCTGGACATAGGAGATTCGGACACGCCGCAGCTGTCAGGCAGCTCTCGGCTCTCCTCTAGATCGGTGGCCAGGGTCAGATTAGCCTGCCGCCAACGTAGTTGATTGATGTGGCAGCACAAAACGCACCAGGACCACTTCGTATGACAGTAGTCCTGACACCTTGCAAATCACAGCTACCACCCACAGTGCCCCTTGACCATAGTTCCTTGCCCAAACTCGATCACCAACTTGCAAATTCCTTGGGGCTTGGGCTGTGCTGTCTCTGCTGCCACTCAGTCCAGATGGAGATAGTCCAGCTTCGTAGTCAGCCGACGTCCCCATCTCAGTTCCGCTGGGCTACGGCCCGTCGAAGTGCAGGGAGTTGTGCGTTGGGAGAGCAAAAAGTCTGTCAACCTGTGATGCCAATCACCCTTTGTAATTCTTTTAAGTGCTTCTTTGGTCATCCTGACCATCCTTTCAGCTTGGCCGTTAGAGGTCGGGTGAAACAGGGCAGAGGTGGCATGTCTAATCATATTAGACCTTAGAAATGACTGAAATTCAGCAGCAGTAAATTGTGCCCCATTATCTGATACAATTACATCAGGTAAGCCATGTGTGGAAAAGATCCTGCACAGTTCCTGGATGGTCCTGGCAGTAGTCATAGTAGGGATAGGTGCTACCTCAAGCCACTTGGAGTGACTGTCCACTACAATGAGAAACTCAGGGAGTTTGCGTAGTCTCCCAGCAATGTACTGGAGCTTGTGGCATTTCAGGTCTGGTCTGTTGGCAAACCTGACATCCTTTAACTTGAGCCTCAATATCCTTATCCAACCCTGGCCGCCACAGGTAACTTCTCACGAGTGCCTTCATCCTGACTATTCCAGAATGTCTCTTATGCAGAGATTCTAAGACTATTTCCCTTAATGTGTGTGGGACTATAACTCTACTCCTCCATAGAATGCATTCTTTGTATGCAGACAGCTCATCTTGTTTTCTAATAAAGCTCTGAAATTCTGTCCCAGGACTGGTTCCTGGCCACCCCCTCAGCACCCAGTTCAAAACACGACTGAGTGTTTTGTCAGTGGCTGTCTCAGCAGCCACATCCCCTGCGTGAAGGGGAGATTCTGGCAGATCCTGAATTGACAGGATGCGTGCAGCAGGTATGGGGTCTGGTTCTGAATTAGGCAGGGGCAACCTGCTGAGTGCAGGTTGCCCCTGCACTCAGCTTATGGACTTTCCAAGCTTATGGACTAGCCTGTAATTGTAGGCTGCCATAAAGATTGACCATCTCAGCATCCTTGGAGAAAGGATCTGAGGGGTTTGCTTGTCTGCAGTGAACAGACCTAGAAGAGTCTTGTGGTCTATAAAGACCGTAAATGGGTGACCATAAAGGAAATCGTGAAATTTCTTTATTCCTGCAACTATGGTTAATGCCTCCTTATTGATTTGCACGTAATTTCTTTCTGCGGGGGAAAGTGTCCTTGAGTAATAAGCTATGGGTGCTTGCTGCCCATTTACATGGCTCAGAACTGCTTCTATCCCGTATGATGAAGAATCACATGCAATACTGATAGGCAGTTTTTTGTTAAAGTGTGTTAACACAGAGTCTGAAGACAGCAGTGATTTGACTGCTTTGAAACTATTTTCGTGGGTGCTAGTCCACTGCCATGGGGCATTTTTATCTAGGAGCCTGTGTAGGGGCTCTGCTAATGCAGCCTTGTGAGGAAGGAAGGCGTGGTAAAAATTCAATAACCCCAGAAATGCCTGCAGCTCCCCCTTTGACTTAGGTCGGGGAGCCTACAAAATAGCCTTAAGCTTTGAATCTGCGGGGTATATTCCGGCAGCATTGATCTGGAAGCCAAGGAACTCTGTGGAGTTCACTCCTATTTGACATTTTTCTCTTTTGAGCTTCAGCCCCACTTTGCGGAAGCACTGAAGAACAGCCCTTAGACGTTCTGCAAGTATTTCTGCTGACTCCCCAGCAATTAGAACGTCGTCAAAATATGGCCACACACCTGGAATGTTTTTTAACGTGCGTTCCATCACATTCTGAAAGAGCTCTGGGGCTACACTGACCCCAAACTGCAGGCGACGAACCTTGAATGCCCCTCTATGGGTAACTATTGTTTGAGCCTCAGAAGAGGCGTCATCCACAGGCAGTTGCTGATAAGCCTGTGCCAGGTCCAGCTTTGCAAATAAGCGACCACCTTGTAAGGATACCAGAATGTGGCTAACTACAGGTACCAGATACGCATGCTGCTGAAGTGCCTTATTAATAGTGCACTTTTAATTAGCGCAGATGCGCACCTCTCCATTAGGCTTAACTGGTGTGACTATGGGGGTTTCCCACACACTGCTGTCAACAGGTTGCAACACTCCCTGTTGAACGAGCTTGTCTAACTCTGCATCAATCTTGGGCTTAAGGGCAAAAGGCACTCTACGAGACTTTACTCTGATTGGGGCTACGATTGGATCAAGGTAGAGAGCAATTGGTGCTCCTTTGTATTTTGCTAAGTTGGGGTTGAATACATCAGCAAACTCCTGGCAGACAGCTGCCAGATCCGCTGTTTGGGTTCTGTTGATGCCAGTCACATGGATGCCCAGGGCATCAAACCAGTCTAGGCTGATCAGACTTGTATGCTGGCCTTTGACCACCACGACACTGAGGGGACCCTCAAACTCTTTGAATTTTACTTTTATCATAGCTTTTCCTTTAACCGCTACGCGGGAGTTTTGAAAATCTGTCAAAACTAAATTTGACGACTTGAGTCTGACTCGTTTTCTGCCATGTCTGCAGATGAAATTAAAAGTCTTATAGGAAATTATAGACACAGCTGATCCAGTGTCCAGTTCCATGGAGCATGGAACTCCTTGCAGCTTGACTCTTAGTCTAAACTTTTCTTTTAGGGGGTGATGGACTCTTGTTCTGTGAATGCTCCTTCTTCCAGAGCAATATCCTACTCTGTTCTGCCCGAGGGCCCCATTACCTCTTCTAGGGAAGTCTTCGGGTGGAGATTCCCTCTGGTGACCTTTACAGACTATAGCAATGTGGCCCTGTTTGCCACATGCTCGGCACACAGCCGTTCGAAATCTGCATTTTGAGCGCTGGTGCCGTCCTCCACAGCCAGGGCATTTAGGGAAAAAGGTTGCCTTGTCAAGCGGCCGCTGCCTTCTTTCTGGGATCTTCTGCACCTGGTCGATCTCAATGTCCTTGTCAGGGTCTTCTGTTCTCTCTGACTCTTCATGATGCACAGCTGTCTGGCTGGGGAAATTCTTTGAGGGACATAAAGCCTTGACAGCTCCACCTGCGGCCTCTTCTGCCATCACTTCTTTCAGTGCGTCCTGGAATGTCAGGGTCTCTTTAGCAAACAGCCTCTGCTGTCAGTCTCTGCTTCTCAGGCCACATACTAGTTGGTCCCTGAGCCGATCTTATAAATTGGGAAATTCACAGAGCCTGGACGCTTGATCTAGGGCAGCCACGAATTCAGCAGCGGTCTCACCTGGCGGCTGCTCTCTCTGCTCGAACCTGTGTCTCCATGCGATGATGGACAGTCTTGGTTCGAAGTGTTCTTTGAGTCTTCGTTTCAAGTCAGCGAAAGTAACTGACTCCAAAGTAGCAGGAGCAATTAGATTCTCTGCTATATCAAAAGTGGCTTGGCCACACATGCACAACAAGGTTGCAGCTTTTAAACTATCTTCTCTGACCTGATTCGCTCTAAGGTAGTTTTCTACTCTTGAGACGTACTAACTCCATTGTTCGGGGTGCGTCACGTCGAACTCGGAAAGCTTGCCAACTTTGGCCATGGCTGGCTGTTACTGTGGTTGACTTACGGCCACAACTGAGCTCAAAATTTACATCACTAAATGAGACAGTTACGTGAGTTTTTCCCCATTTACGACCTTTCTTGTCACAGTTGTTAAGTGGATCACTGCTGTTGTTAAGTTAGTCACACGACTGTTAAGTGAATCTGGCTTCTTCATTGACTTTGTTTGTCAGAAGGTCACAAAAGGGGATCAAATGACCCCAGGACCCTGCAATTGTCATAAATACCAGCCAGTTGCCAAGCATTCAAATTTTGATCACGTGACCATGGGATAATGCAATGACTGTAAGCGTGAGAAATGGTCATAAGTCACTTTTTTCAGTGCTGTTGTAATTTTGAACGGTCACTAAATGAACTGTTGTAAGTCATAGCTGGCTGACTGGCCATACTCACCGTGTGGTCCTCAATGGAACCGCATCTACATGGAGGGAAGTGTGTAGTGGGGTGCCCCAGGGCTCTGTTCTAGGCCCAGTGCTCTTCAACATCTTCATCAACGATCTGGATGAGGGGATAGATGGGGAACTCATCAAATTTGCAGACGACACCAAGCTGGCAGGAATAGCCAACACTCCAGAAGACAGGCTTAAGATACAGGAGGATCTGGACAGACTTGAACACTGGGCGTTATCTAACAAAATGAAATTCAATGGTGAAAAAAGTAAAGTTCTACATTTAGGCAAGAAAAACCAAATGTACAAGTATAGTATAGGGCAGGGGTAGGCAACCTTGGCTCTTTTGTGACTCGTGGATTTCAATTCCCAGAATTCCTGAGCGAGCATGGCTCAGCTTCGAAACCTCTCCCTTTCCCCTCAGCATGGCTGGCTCAGGAATTCTGGGAGTTGAAGTCCACGAGTCATAAAAGAGCCAAGGTTGCCTACCTCTGGTACAGGGGGTACCTTGCTCAACAGTAGTAACTGTGAGAGGGATCTTGGAGTCCTAGTGGACAATCACTTAAATATGAGCCAGCAATGTGCTGCAGCTGCCAAAAAAGCCAACACAATGCTGGGCTGCATTAACAGAGGGATAGAATCAAGATCACATGAAGTATTAATACCACTTTACAATGCCTTGGTAAGGCCACACTTGGAATATTGCATCTAGTTTTGGTCACCACGATATAAAAAAGATGTTGAGACTCTAGAAAGAGTACAGAGAAGAGCAACAAAGATGATTAGGGGACTGGAGGCTAAAACATATAAGGAACGGTTGCTGGAATTGGGTGTGTCTAGGGGTGACATTATAGCAATGTTCCAATATCTCAGGGGCTGCCACAAAGAAGAGGGAGTCAAGCTATTCTCCAAAGCGCCTGAAGGCAGGACAAGAAGCAATGGATGGAAACTAACCAAAGAGAGAAGCAACCTAGAACTAAGGAGAAACTTCCTGACAGTTAGAACAATTAACCAGTGGAACAACCTGCCTCCAGAAGTGGTAAATGCTCCAACACTGGAAGTTTTTAAGAAGAGACTGGACAGCCATTTGTCTGAAATGGTATAGGGTTTCCTGCCTAAGCAGGGGGTTGGACTAGATGACATCCAAGGTCTCTTCCAACTTTATGACGACGACGACGACGATGATGATGATGTCGAGAACTACCTGTACTTATGGGTAGAGGAGTTAAAGAAAAGATTTGTATAAACCCCCTTCAGTTGTGCCAAAGATATACACTGAAATATGAGTGATAAAATAGCTTTCTAGGAATTTGAGAAACTGGAAATAAAACTGGCTTCCAATGCTGGGAAGAAATTTTCTTCAGAAAAGCTCAGCACAGCAGCTCCCCCTGTTGACCTTACATATCCAGTTGCGCAATTTCTTCCAGATGTCCTTGAACTACTTAACTCAGTGTTTCTCAATCTTACCAATTTAAGATGTGTAGAATTCTGGGGGTTGAAGTCCACACATCTCAAAGCTGATGAGATTGAGGAACTCTGCCTTAGTTTCTATCCTCTTGACAGATGTGGATGCAAAGGAAGCGTTTTAGCTCTGCAGCAAAGGAGAAATCTTTTCTTGCTGAATATTTCATGTACGGCCTCAACAACTTCATGTGCTTTTACAAATTGACTGAGTCACAGACCTTTATAGTATGTCACAGATATTTTTTAAAGAAAATACTTAGGATTTTTTTTTTGAATGTGGAAATGATAAATGCATTGAGATTTAGGATAACATACAGTAAGGAGTTGGGATTTTTCTTTCCCCAGTTGGGCTAAAAGATTTTTAGGGTTCTCAAGGATTTTTGCTGTCCACATCTGGTGGTCCTACTTTTAGATCATTTGGATCATTTGCAATTTTGGAGCGATTCACAATGTGGGTGCCATGATGGTTAGGCTACAACACCAACTGCAGATGTTGTGTCCTGACACCATTTATAGCCTCTATCCTTCCTGCCTCCTCATCCTCCATACCACAATCACAGCTTCAATACATAGCTCTATCTTGAATGTACAAACTAACTGGTGATACCACAAGTGCTGTCTTTCTATAGAACATAGCCACAAAAAATTTGGTATGTGAGTCAAGTCACTTTGGAAAACAAGAAACATTTTGTACCCTTCCTTTCAACAAACTCAGTATTCAAGTACAGCTAATATTAAGGTGTTGCAAGAAAATTGAGTCTACGGATTTAGAAGAGTGCCTATTAAGCCACTTCCCCCCAAAAAAGTCATTACAACATTAAATGATGATTATATTAAAAGCATAACAGTCATCTATTCGTATTTCAGTGGCCTGCTAGTTCTCTTTTATGGAATATAGCTACCATAGTACTCAACTTAAGACAGCAAATGGGACCAGAATTTCCATTGCTAAGCAAGGCCATTGTTATCTGATTTTATGACCTTTTCTCCCATGATTTTTAAGTGACTCACTCCAGTTGTTAAGTGAGTCATGTGGATTTAAACGAATCTGACTTTCCCTATTTAGTTTGTCAGAAGCTGACTGGAAAGGTCACAAATGGAGACCACATGACTCCAGGATGCTGCAAAGGTTATAAATACATGCCAGTTGCCGAATGCCCAATTTTAATCACATGGGGCATTCTGCAACTGATTTAAGTGCTAGGACTGATCATAAGTCACTTTTTTTCCAGTACCATTGTAACTTTGACTGGTCACTAAACAAATATTTGTAAGTTGAGGACTATCTATATACGGATTACAAAATGATATAAAGGACACATATTCTGTCAAGAGAATTGAAATCTAGTTTTTTAATCAGAAGCCATGGATCTATCTATCTATCTATCTATCTATCTATCTATCTATCTATCTATCTATCTATCTATCTATCTATCTATCTATCTATCTATCTATCTATCTATCTATCTATCATCTATCTATCTAGCTAGCTAATCTTCAATTTTCCCCTCAGAGAGCAATTTTCCCTCAGACTTCATCATTGGCCACTATCAAACAAAATGAAATTCAATGGTGAAAAAAATAAGGTTCTACCTTTAGGCAAGAAAAACCAAATGCACAGGCATAGTTTAGGACAGACATGTCAAACTCGCAACGTCACGTGATGTCACGCAACATATCGGGATGGTTTTGCCATTGCCAGCAATGGGGTGGGTGCGGCTTCCAGATGATGTGTCCGGCCCGTGGGCTGGCAGTTTGACACCCCTGGTTTAGGAGGTACCTTGTGTTATGTTTGGTGTTCTGTGAGGCATCGACGAGGCAGCAGGTGAACAAACAACTCTTTATTAAAGGTTTAAACAGAAGCCTGAATAACTGCAGCTCCACCCACATTTATACACTCAACAGCTAGGTGGCAGCCAATAGGATTCAAGTATTAGTTCCCGCTTTAACACAAGATAATTAGCATGTAGACAGCAAGTCTGGCTCTTAACCGACAGAGTCTTATGACCGTTTTTTCAACAATTCCAAGTAATTCACCTCAATACATTACACCTTGCTCAATAGTAGTAACTGTGAGAGGGATCTTGGAGTCTAGTGGACAATCACTTAAATATGAGCCAGCAGTGTGCTGCAGCTGCCAAAAAAGCCAACACAGTGCTAGGTTGCATTAACAGAGGGATAGAATCAAGATCACGTGAAGTGTTAATACCACTTCACAATGCCTTGGTAAGGCCACATTTGGAATACTGCATCCAGTTTTGGTCACCACGATGTAAAAAAAATGTTGAGACTTTAGAAAGAGTACAGAGAAGAGCAACAAAGATGATTAGGGGACTGGAGGCTAAAACATACAAGGAACGGTTGCTGGAATTGGGGTGACATTATAGCAGTGTTCCAATATCTCAGGGGTTACCACAAAGAAGAGGGAGTCAAGCTATTCTCCAAACCACCTGAAGGCAGGACAAGAAGCAATGGATGGAAACTAACCAAAGAGAGAAGCAACCTAGAACTAAGGAGAAACTTCCTGACAGTTAGAACAATTAATCAATGGAACAACCTACCTCCAGAAGCAATTGAGTCTATACAGGGAATCATAGAGAACCACAGAGAGGTCCCCAGCTAGAGTGGTAATAAAAATGCAATACATAATACACACAGGGACATTGAGAGTTCTGATATGACATCCACATTCAAAGCGTTTTTTTAAAAAATCTAGTACCTGAATCCAAGACTTGCTTTTTGCTCTGTACTAAATAGCTCTACTGACCCCACAATGGCTCTATAGTCAGACTTCTCCATTCATTAAGGATCTTCATTGGACTAGCCTTATAGATGATGATGATGATGATGATGATGATGCAAAGGAGAATGTAGTTACTCTGCATCTTCACTACTTTTGCATTTGGAGACTTCAGCAAGTTATTACAGAAAATGAGCGCATTGGTAATCCATTAAAAATTGGCACAGAGAGGACACGGGACTATCACAGTATAGCTCCTGGCCTAGCATGCCAGCACTGGCTAAGGAAAGAGGTCCATTTGTAAATGAACTCTCCTTGCACCAAGAAGTAAAGCTATTGAGGACCACCTGGATTTGTACCTTTTCTAGAGGCCTGCTGGGGGTTGCTGCTCTGCATAAGCAACATTTTAAACCACCATTTTGTTTAGTGGGAAACTGCAGCAGAGCTGAGCTCTCAGGATAGGTTTCCATTATGAATAATGCAGCCAAATGGTTTCTGTCAAGTTGTAGAACAGCTGAAGAATGGTTTGAAGTAGGTTCAAAAAAAGCTTTTAAGAAAGGATAGGAAGACTTGGAAAGCCTGGTTTCTTTCCAGAGGGGGCCTCAGGTTCTGCAATGAATGGAAGGCCGATGCTCGCATCTAATTCAGTCTATTGCTTGGCTGCTTGGGAAAAACATTCTATGTGTTAAATAGTGGGTTCTTGGAGGCATGGACCAGACCGATTTAATGCAACATGCTTTATTGCAAGAATAACAGAACTGAACTCAACCGACGAACTGACAGATATTTATACCTGCCACCACTAGGCGGCAACCAATCAGATTTAAACTGTTCTACCCGCTCAAATATGAACTTCAGTTTCCCTCCAGAACAGTTGGAGACACATTTAAACCTAACACATTAACGGTTAATAACAATACATAACACTATAATTAAAATTTTAAAATATTGAAGTTTATACAGTAGAATGGATATGGCTATGTAGAGTGGAGAAGAATCAATGGCCAGGATAACTGCCTGCATTAAGAGGGGAAAAAGTCTTTAAGGATGAAGAGTGAGCAGGAGATATCGAGAAGAAAAAGGAATAAAAATATGGATTGGGAGGAAGCCCAGTGATTTCCTGTCAGTTTATTTAATGTCTTTGTCCAGCTAGCATCTGCATACAGTATTGAATTTCTGCCAGCTAGGCTCTGGCCCGAAAGAGCTTTGAAAAATCTTGCCATACCCAAATGAAGCTGTGTTTCAGTGTACAGTTGTATAGAAATTACATTCCTGTGACTACACTCTCGTGAATGGAGAACAACCAAATAATCTTGATTAATTGGCATACTCAGATCACCCATTTGCTTAATCAGTGAAGAAATGTACACAATCAGCTTTTTTTCTTTTTAAAAATGTTTTTATTAAAGAAGTCTTTGCAAAGTAAAAGAAATACAAATTTTAAAAAAATAAAGTGAAGTGATTAGTAAATAAAAAAGAAATGGGAAAAAAACCCGCAAAAGAAAAAGAAAGATATAAGGAAGTGGCTTCCAATCTTTACAGCGTTTATAAATGCATTTATATTTTATCCTCTTTGTCTCTAAGATTACATCATGGCTCTCTCCTTTTCATATTTTACCCTTTCTTATCATCAAAACCAAAAATCACAAGTTCGGGTTGTTGTTTTTTCTGTTTTCAGCAAAGATCCCATAAAAAATTTCCAGTCACTAACAAACATAGTTATTGTCTTTTCCCAAATCAAAAAAACACACCGAGTTTTTCCAAAGAGAAGATGAAGATTGTGGGTTTTATTGTACGGTACCCTAGATTGGAATTCACATTAATGTGATATAATAAGGTAGAATAATGAACAATTGCTGGAATAATGATTTGTCTGCATAATTACTAGAATAATGATGTAATGCATAACCACTGGGAAAATTCTGTGTCAGTAATATGTGACTAACCAAATGCGCATCGCACATGGATACTTTGTATGAAGCAAACATTCCATTGTATGCCCGTGAGAAACGATCCTAATGTATTACAATGTGTATTACAATGTGTAGTCCTTTGTTCCTGAGAAAAGGAAAGTATAAAACTGAAGTCTGATCCCGCCCTCCTTGTTCAGAATTGCTTGTCTTTGTTGCTTCTGAACCTGCGCATTAAATCTCTCTGCTAAAACCCTCTGGAATTCGTAAGAGTCCTTTCATTTTCCACAAGAACATGACTTAGGAATAGGCTCCTCAAAAATCCCCTTCAGGAAGTGGGTTCTCCATTAAACAAGACAAATATTATATTTAGGCACACTTCCAAAAATCAAAGCTCCATTTCCAACATTGGTAGAGCCACCAAAATGCATCACTTGGTCAGAAAGTTACCTGAAATTCATTAGGTGCTACTTGAATTATAGCTCATCTGAGAACCAGTAAACTGGTGTACCATTTTCGAAGATCTTTTCTTCCTTCCTTCCCTGTATTCCTTTCACCTTGTTGCATTTGTGTTATTTTTATATTGTGAGCGGCCCAGAGTCATCCCGAAACTGGGTAACATTGAATAATATTTTTTTTTAAATCACATGTGGAATTTATTTCTTCACCTCTTAAATCTACAACCTTTTTTCTTCCTAGTGTTTTTCCTAAAAGTGCGCTTTTTTTTATCAACTGTTGATTCATTGGTTGCATCAGAAATTGATCAACCAACTTGTCGCCTAAGCCTGATGTCAGCCACCCAGCTTGCTTTAATGCCTAAGGCAGGATTAGAACTCACAAATCTCCTGATTTTTATTTTTATTATTTTTACAAATAACTCCAGGCGGCGAACATTTCCAATGCTTCTTCCTCCCTTACTACAATGGTGATGAATCAAGTATTTTCTAAATCAAATCAGATTGGAAAGATTAAAGAGAATTGGAAATATTCCAGTGTTTTGGGCCTTGATGGTGTGGTGAGTTGAATTTATTTTATTTTTTGTTCTATGGTTTGAATTTAAAATTAATATATTTTAAAACTACTTTACTAGGAAATTTCAGCCATAATTTATACATATATTTTTGTTTAAGTTTAATGGACCAAAATTCCCAGCTTCATCACTGTGTGATGATTTCTGTTCCAGGCTGTAAACTTGTTGAGGCAGGTCAGTTTTGAAATATAAATCACAGGGCAATAAAGTACTAGAATTCCTATCTATTCGAATTCCATGAAATTCTATTTATTCCAATGCAGTTGTTTCCTACTAGTTAGGATCCTCTTTTGCAAACAGATCAAGAAAACTGAGTCATGAATGAAGCTGTAATACTGTTTGTGAACTTACTTTGAAAAGTGTTATCCATGAAATAGGATCTCCCTTTTTGTGTGCCAAAAACCAAAAGGAAATTGTGGTAAGTAGCTAAAGGCAATACTATTTTCCCTGCATACTTCTTCCTCCCTTGGTTAGGGTTAGGATTAGGAATATGGTTATACTCCTTCCAGCAGTGAAACTATTCCAGGATAACTATCTTTGGAAGCTGGAAGAGGCATTACATAAATCTGCACAACTTATGTTTAAGACACCAAATGCCAGTTGGATCCTATAAATGAAATATGAATAAAAAGGTCATGGCACAATACATCAAGCAAGATTCTTCCCAATACATTTTTATTTATAACCTCTTTTTTAAAGATTAAAGTGGTATTTTTTATTTTTTATGTATAATTTATTAATTTTTTACAAAAACAATCTTTAGTATTTAGTAAGCAACACGTTGTCTGGGTTTATGTGTTTGACATTAATAGTAGTACAATTTCCATTCCTACCTTTTATTCCATTTTTCTAACCATTTATAAAACATTTCCCATGTTTGAAAGTATTCTGAATCTTGCTTCCCCTTCATTTTCAATTTGAGCCTATCCATTTCTGCACAGTCCAAAATTTTCTTAATTATGTCTTCTTCAGATGGTATTTCTTTGTTTTTCCAGTATTGAGCAAATGTAATTATCGCTGCTGTTAATATATGTAATATTAAGTATACACATTTTTATCATAATTTTCTGAGATTATACCTAAAAGAAATAATTCTGATTTATAGTCTACATGTGCTCCTATCATCTTTTCTAGCCACCTATGTATTTTTGTCCAATAGTTCTTTGCTTAGGACATGTCTACCAAAGATAATTGTCAACGCTGCTAACATCGGATGTTCTTGCTTTGACAACATATGGAGATGCAGCCATTTTCCTTTACTTTATGTTTTACTCTTAGAGTTAGAATTAGATGATACTGGGGGGGAGGAGGAGGAATGTGCATGGGAGTTTAGTTAGACATAATAATACTGTATAAGGGTGAGGACCAAGGTTTTTTGAAATAAGAGACAATAAGAAATGACAGGTTGAAGAACTGGAGGGAAAGCCGGCATTTCAAACTAATTGGAGAATGTGATTTATGACTGTTAATTAGAGGAGGGAATTGTGCTTTGATACTATGTGCTCAGGGGAGGGGAATTCAGATTTTGGCTTGGCCTATTATGTGCCGATGCTATGCTACTTGAATAAAGATTCTTTAAGGTAAACAATGCCTCGAAGTTCTTTGAAGAGTTTCATCTGTCGGAACCATGACATTAAGCTAAAATCTCCAACTTTCCTAACTATCTAGAGGTCCCGAGCCCCAGTCGCTGTCCCTAGTATTGAGGGACAAACTGACAAAGATTCAGGGAAGATTTCAGCACAGAGAAAGAGAAAACGCCTGAAGCAAGCACCCAGGGAGCAGCTACTACCCCAGTGAGGGGAGTGACAGCCAGCATGCCGGTAGAGAAGGAGCTTTTTCAGACCTCCCAGCTGGGGGCAAAACCCAAGCTGCAAGGGCAGTTGATCTGGTCGTCGGAATGGGCCCAGACCAGCGGAGACTCTAGACACCTCAAGACGGCCCTGCCACCCTCAAGTGCTCCAAAGGCAGACAAGGTTGAGCTACCACAAAGAGATTCCTGCATGTTGTGTTTCCCAGGCCGGTGGAGAACTACAAAATCATCTGCTCCTGAGGACTTGGGTGAGTGGAAATATCTATCCGCAGCTCATAGTCAGTCAGTGGAGAAGTTGGTGGAAAAGTTTGAGGAGCTAGAGATGAGAAGCGGAGAGCAACCTTCCCATTTCCCACATGCCAGTGATCAGGTTGATCGACCAGGCAGACGCTAACTCCTGCCGAGAGAAACCCCCAGCCCCTCCTTCGCAGATCAGGCAGCCTTCCTGTCCTTGAAGCCCCCTACCGGGGCCTCCAGCCCCACAGAGAGAAACAACTCCAGTCGCCACCCCTCCAGAAGCACCGACTGCCGATGATGAGATGAGGGCCCGGGCAGTCGCCAGGACAGCCAATCCCCAGACCGGTGTGCATATAAATCACCCAGCCTGGGCCCCCTGCAGCAATGGGGAATATGGCAGCCCCCACAGGTGGGAGGTCAGCAGTCTCTGCCAAGGCAACAGCAATTGGGGTGGTCGCAGCCCCTGAGTTTGCAGCAGCTAATAGAGGCCTTGCAACAACTTGGGGTGATGCAGAGGCCAGGAGATCAGCAACCGGTGGGAGGATGCCTGCAGCAAAGGGGTTGGTTGCTTCCCCCGAACATACAGCAACCGCTGAGAGGCCCGCAAACAATGGGGATCCAGCAACAACCCCCTCCGAGGTGGCAGGGGGGCCTACAACAATTGAGGATGCCACAGCTCCCGGCAGACCAGCAGCAGGGGGGATGGCAACAGCCCTCACCCAGGCAGCAACCATTGGGAGACCTACGGCAACTTGGGATGCCACAGCTGCCGGTACTGCAGCAACAGCAGGGGGGGTGGCAACAGCCCCCGAATGTACAACCACTGGGAATGCAGCAGCTGCGAGGGTGGGGCCAACAGCATCTGGGGTTGCAACAGACACAGTGGGCCATTGATTGCTCCACCTTTCAGAGCAACCTTTGATGGGGACCCAGAGAAGCTGATCTTTTTTCTCAACCAAGTGCGCTCTCATTTGAACCGCTGCGCCTACCTCTACCTGGACCCAGCTGCTATGGTCGACGTGATTGAGTCCAGTTTAGAGGGACTCCAAATGGCTGAATAATTTATATAACGAGCAAGCCCCCGAATTGGAGGACACCCATCTCTTCCTCCTAGGACTGAGAGCAAGGTTTGTGGACCCATCCATTCCCCTCAAAGCAGAAGAACAAATCCATAAGATAAAGCAAGCCGGCAAGTCTGCTCTGGAGTATGTACAAGAGTTTTGCAAGATATCCGGTCGGATAGAGAGGTGGCCTGAGCAGTCCCTAGTCCATCACTTCAAAGAAGGATTAGATGATGACCTCTCTCAGGCCTGCATCTATTGAGCAGTACCTGATCAGCTGCAAGAATGGTACCAGACAGTGGTAAGGCTAGACGTTCAGCTCGCCTGCTATAAGAAGCCTCCCCCACCTGAAGCCGAGTCGAGGCCAGAGCAACCCAAACGGCAGCCCCCCCTGAATACCTCCAACTGCTGCGGCCACTGAAAGTCCCAGGCCACCTGCAGACCTGTCAATCAAGTGCTTCTGATGTGGACAGCAGGGACATCAAGCAGTGAATTGCCCAGTCCCCTACCCCCAAACAGTAGAGTGGACCGGGATCAGCAGCAAGAAAGAAACCTGCCCAGCAGCCAACGAGAAAGAAATCCAACTGGATCACACAGGAACCAGTTGCCCAAGTCACATCCCCCACACAGGGGGATGCCGGGACTCAGGCTGAACCCGCCCCCGCTCTACCCTCTTTCGACAGCAACGACAGAGAGACACGTCCCACCTTTCTCTCTACCTGCCAAACTCGTAATCCCTAAGACAGGGGCACAGGTAGATTTAAAAGTGCTAGTCGATTCTGGATGCTCCCAGTACGTCATTAGCTTGCCATTTGCCATGAAAATGGGCATACGAGCAAAGCTGCTCTCCAAACCTGTGAGGTTTGAGCAAGCCGGTGGCTCCCTGTTGGGAGGGACTTTAGTCACGCAATTAACCGAGCCCCTACACTTAGAAATAGGTGAACACTGGGAATTCATTCGCTTCCTAGTGGCTCCAAAAATGACTGAGGCTGTGATCCTAGGATTAGCCTGGTTGGACAAATGGAAGCTGTTTATTTGGTGGGAGAAGGGAATGAGGACTGTGAGGCTACCTATAGGGTCCAAGCCCCCCATTGATTCAATGAACATTACAGGAAACTTTAGCCCACCCAACAAGCGAGTGCACATGGCTGCCTCACTGCCACCAGAAAGGAGCGGACCATAGGGTGCTGGGACAAGGACTCTGATGAGTCCCAGGAAAGCACCGTGGAAAGAGCCGCTACCTGTCTACGAATGGTGTTGGGCGACAACCCCTTGTTGACGCCCTCCAACAAGTATTCTAAGACCCTCGGGATGGTTACCTTGGATAGAGCCAGGTGATTCCTGTCGCACCAATGGCAGAAGTTCCACCAGGTATGATCGTAAATGCGATTAGTCGCCAGTCTCCTGGCAGCCTGGATCATGTCAATCACACCTGACGAATATGACTTCTGGGTCAGAGTGCGGCGTTCAAGTGCCAGGCGGCCAACTGAAGCCATTGGGGGTTTGGATGTTGTAGATCCCCCTGCGATAACCGTATGCTACTGTCGGGAATCTGCCATGGAGCTGAGGTGGAGAGGCTCACTAGGTCTGTGATCCACGGCCTCCTGGGCCAGTGAGGTGCAATAAAGATTAATTCTGCCTGTTCCTCCAGGATCTTCCTGATAACTGCTGGAAGCAGAGGTAGCTGGGGAAATGCGTACAGAAGCCCTTGCGGCCATGGGCTGTGTAGTGCGTCCGTCCCCTCCGCCCCCCGAGAGGGGAAGCGTGAAAAGAACCTGGGGAGCTGGGTGTTCTCCGGCGAGGCAAACAGGTCCAAGATCGGATGGCCAAACCTGTCTGTGATCTCCTTGAAGAGATCCGGGTGTAGACGCCACTCCGAATGGTCCACTATTGACCTGCTGAGGAAGTCCGCCTGCCGGTTCGCCTCTCCCGAAATATGCTCGGCCCTGATGGAAATCAGGTTGTTCTCTGCCCAGGAGGCCAACGCCTGAGCCTCCGTCATGAGGGACCTGGATCGAGTGCCCCCTTGCCGATTCACGTGAGCTTTTGCAGCCACGTTGTTCGTTAAGACCAGCACATGTTGGCCCCTGATCACGGTTTGGAAGTGCTCGAGAGCCAGATGGATTGCCCTGAGATCCAACCAATTTATGTTGTGACTCAGGTCTGACTGTGACCACTGTCCCTGAGCCATCTGGGTTTGGAGGTGTGCACCCCAGCCGAAGAGACTTGTGTCCGTGGTCACAAGGATACGGTGAGGCTCCTTGAAGAGTCCTCTTGCGCACGGCCGAAGATGTCCACCAGTCGAGAGGAGCACCTGGTGTGGGACCTGTACCAACTGGTTGGAGGAACTGGTGTGCCGTCTCTGGTACGGGAGCAGGAACCATTGGAGGGTCTGGGCATGTAGTCGGGCCCACGGCACTATTGCTATGTACGATATCAACTTCCCCAGTAGTTGGGAAAGGAGAGCTAGTGCCACTACCCTGTTCCTGCATATCCTGAGGACCAGGTCTCGGATGCTCGTGCGTCGTTCCTCTGACAGAAACACATGACAAGAGTCCGTGTCTATCACCGCGCCCAGGTGTAACAGACGGGTCAAGGGAGACGTCTGGCTCTTTTTGAAATTTATCAAGAACCCATGGTTCTGGAGAGTCCTGATAGTAAGGGCCAGATCCGACTGGGCGGTCATGACGGAATTTGATTGGATCAGTATGTTGTCCAGGTAGCACTGGACGCGCACCGGGACCAATCTCAAGTGTGCTGCCAACACCGCCAGGATCTTGGTGAAGACCCTGGGGGCGGAGGAAAGACCAAATGGTAGGGCCCTGTACTGGAAGTGGTGGTTGAGATGGCAAAACCGCAGAAATTTGCGATGCTCCGGGAGGATGGGAATGTGCAGATATGCCTCTTGTGAGATCTATTGAGGTCATGAGATCTCCTCGCCTGACACTGCCCAGAATGGAATGGAGCGTCTGCATTTTGAACCTCCAATACTGGAGATGGAGGTTCAGACCCTTGAGGTCGAGGATTGCCCTCCATCCCCCTGAGGATTTGGGGACTACAAATAGGATGGAGTAATACCCCTGTCCCATCTGGTTCAAGGGGACCTCCTCTATGGCCTTGATGTTTAGTAAATGACAAATGGCGTCCTCCATGAGCCCTCTTTTTGTTGGGTTTCTCAGGGTTGGACAAGAGACAAAATGGTTTATGGGAGTGGATTTGAACTCCAGGGACAGGCCTTCTCTTATGGTGCGCAGAACCCAGGAGTCTGTAGTCGTGTTTTCCCATTGGTGGAGGAAAAGAGTGAGTCTGCCGCCAATGGGAAGGGTCCCCCCTAAGTCACTTGGTGCGACGGTAGGGACGGCCCCCTCTGCCATGAAACGAAGAGTTGCTCTGGGCCTGGTACCGTGACTGGTCCCTATAATTTGTCTTGTCAAATTGACGTTCTGTCTTGGGAGCTGAAGGCCGGTATGATTGTCCCGTCTCTGCCGAAGCACCAGTCCGAAAGGACTGACGGTGGCCATAGGGGAGGAAGCGTCTGTTAGCTCTTCGTGTCAAATGAGAGATGACCTTCTGTTTCTGTTTGTTTTCTATGAGGTATGGAGTTAATGCCTCCCCAAATAATCTGCCTCCCTTGAAAGGGGCAGTGGCCGCCTGCCACTTGTGTTTGCTTTCGGCCCTCCAGTTTTTAAGCCAGAGCAGCCTCCGAGCGACTACGCTGGAAGCCATTGCCCGGGCCGAATGTTTGGCGGAGTATAGGGAGACATCTGCCATATACTTAGAAGTTGCTATGAGTTTGGTCAGGTCCTGGTGGACTCTGACCTCCTCCAGGGGAACTCTGTCTTGTAGCTGTCTAAGCCAGGTAAGAGAAATTCTGGCAAAGAATGAGGTGGAGGTTGCCGCCTTCGCTGCCCATGCAGATGCTTGGTGAACTTTGCATAAAGCTAGTTCAGATTTTTTATCCTCCGCCTTAAGGGTGTCAGATACATCTGCTCGTAGACTGGCTGTTGAGAAAAGTGGAGCTAGGGATTTGTCCACTTTGGGCACCTCCAATAAGTCTGACAGATTTTGAGCCATGTCAACAATTTTACGTTCAGCCGCTCCTTGGGATGGCTGAGCTGCCGGGGATTCCCATTGTCCCTGAATATTTTTCAGGAATAAGGGGGGACAGGGAATTTGCAGACGTCGAATTACCGGTTCGGAGAACAGGGGATTCGTGTCCTGTCCAGTTGAAGTCTCTGGGGCGGGGACCGGGTCAGAGGTGATCTTGCCCGCTGCGCATGCTCTGCGTAATAAGGAAGGAAAAAGAGAAGCATTAAATAGCTCCACCATGGGCTGGGAGTCTTGCGGAGGCTCCTCACAGTCCGACCATCGGTCTGCAGCTGCGTCATAATCCGAAGCGCTGGAGGAATCTGACTCAGGTGAGTGAGATGGTGAGATCAATCCGGAACGGTCGAGTATAGGTCGTGATGAGGTGGAGGGCGCTGATGAAGACCTCAGCATGGCAGGCGTGATGATGATGACCCGATGAGGCCATGGCTTGGAGGACCACCTGTGATATTAAAGACTGCAGCTGGTCGGTAAATGAGGTCTCATGTGGAGGCCGAAGCCCCGCTGCAGTTGGCGTGAAAGTTGCTGTGGGTGCCGTGGAGGGACCTGGCAGCTCGAGCTCCTCCCCAAAAAGGGGTGGATCTCCCTGACCAAAGGTCTGAACAGAGACCTGCTGATACTCACGCTCTGGTGACCACGCCCTTGACGAAGCAGGCTGTTGTGCTCCTGTCTCAGGAGCCGCAGGTTGGGGGAGCAAAGACGTCTGCCCTTCCCCAGCTGATAAGTGTTGGGCCCGGGAGAATTGCTTCTCTAGGGCTCGGTGCGTGCGATCGGCCTGCTTGTCGCTTGTTTTACTTGCCTTCCTGCCATACTTGGATTTGGCTTTGGCCTTCCCCCTGGTCACCTCTGGAGCGGGTTCTATGTGGCTGGATTGCTTGTCCGCATCCAAAGGGTTTGGCTCAGTGAAGTCTGCCATGGTTGGTCGAGAGGCGTTCCAGATGAGGCTCTGGAACTGACTCGCTCTGCAAGAGATGTCAGTTACCCCCCGTGGGGGGACTGACTGCACGTGGATTAGCGTGAGCCGGCCCACTGGCTAAGCTGGACTCCCGCTAGGCGCTTCAAGGCCCTCGTCACCAAGGCCAAGGACAATCCGTATGCCTAGATCTGTGGCCAAAGTGGTGATGAAATCACACGCGTCTCACAATAGTGGCGATGGTCAGGTCTTGGCAAGCAACCACTAGATGCAGAGTGGCAGAAATTGAGGCTAAGGCGCGTTAGGCAAGCAGGGCTTGATAGATGCTTGTGGTATGTTGTTGTAGATAGATAGGTGGTATGTTGTTGTAATTTTTAACTAGTATTTGAATGAAAGCAGACTATACAAGTAGATAACTAGAATTAATCCAAGGCTTGTTGCCTATACATAGAATGGGTCACTCTAGACAACTATGAGAGGCCTCTCAGTGTTAAGAACTCCAACTGTGAGGCAGTTCTAGAATATTCCCTGTGGAATACTGCCTCACAAAAAGGCGGTCGTCCCCAACCCTGGGGGGGGCCAACCCTGGGGGGGGGATTCTGGTTGAATCTGGTTGTAAATACAAGTTCTCCAGTGAATCCTAATAACTTAAGGGCCCTTAAGTTCGGAGAGACTGGATGCTTCACGCCTAATTGCTGTGAGGCACGAAGGAGCTGACGGCCCCTTAACCGGGCCTCCGTCTGAAATTCAACAACCGGGGAGATGAGGATTGATTAGACCTCTTCTCCCCCGCAGCGCTCACAATCAGCTGAGTTAGGCCCGTCCGCTGGGCTGCAGGAGACTTCGGAGAGAAGTTGCAGGCCGAAAACAGTCTCAAGATGGCGGCCGCGAGCAGGTGAGCATCGACGGAGGCCAGCAAGGAACAGAAGGCCGAGCGGCCTCAAGATGGCGGCCGCAAGAGCAAAATCGCCGACGGAGGCAATCTCTGTGAAATTCGGCAGTGAGTGTCTCTGAGAGGGGCTGGGAATGAGACTTAGCAAACTGCTGAGTTACAGAGAAAGGGAAGCCACCTCCCAGTAACCTGATAGGGGCTGGAAAGGGACTCAGCTGGCTGCTGAGATATGGGGAGAGTAAAGAGACCGCCCCCCCAGTGATAGGAGAGAAAAGTACTTCTTTTTTCCCCCGTTTAAAGGAAAGAGAGGATAAAATCCCCTGTAGGAATAATCAGAGACTGGAAGCCTCCAATCTTCTGATTTGAAGAATCCACCAATTGGTGTAACAGTTTCAATAAGTCTAACCTGCCTGGAGAGTCAAGTTATCACGTGCTCATGGGCGAAAGACTAAGATGAAACTGGGAGGTCCCAGTCAAGCAGGGGGCGTGACAACTTGACAACTTAATCTGATTGGGCAGGAGGACTGAAATAACCCATTGGTGGATTCTTCAGTCATCATGCTGGAGAATGTGCACCGATGCACTTTAATCAAGATGAAATTTGCCAATTTGCAGTCCTTTTCAGACTTAAGTTATAGAAAGAAAACTGCTTAACATGATATTTCCCCACAGTGTAAGCATAATGCAAAGCCTCAATGGGCAGCTCTAATGGACTTGGCCCTCTTTCTATCCATATTTTCCCCAAATATGAGGTTAGCATCCTGATCAAAGTAAATAATCATTTGCAGCATTTTCTAAGAGAACAGTACAACCATTACCCTTGCAACACTTGTAAAAATACATTTTTTGCAATAAATCCATAAAACAACATGCTTTAAATCTGGAATAGTCACTAAGAGCAAAATTACTAAAACAAGCTTAAGTGCTTCAGCTTTCAAACTGCTGTAGCTTTTAAGATATGCCTAAATTGAATCCATTTCTTCTATTTAAGAATGAATTTCTCTATAGAGAGTGATGTTGTCAGGTTGTTAGGTGTAAAACTGAGTTGATTGTTCACTTCCTGTTGTTCTGAGTGGAGATCAGAAATACTTGCTTTAGCATTTAATTGTTCTTTGTATCCTTGTTCAAATATATTGTGGCAAGTTATACGATGAGGAAATTTGTTTATTATTTTCAATTTAGACAATCTAAAGAGCATTGAGCCCTATTCAACAAGATGCAGATCAATGGTGAGAAAAGCATTAGGCACAAAAAACCAAACACATAGGTATAGGAGGTATCTGGCTCAACAGCAGTTGACTGTGAGAGGGATCTTGGATCTTAAGTGGACAATCACTTAAATATGAGTTAGCAGTGTGCTGCAGCAGCCAAAAAAGCTCTAGGTTACATCAACAGAGGGACAGTATCAAGATCATGGGGAGTGATAGTACTGCTTTATATTGCACTGGTGAGACCACACTTGGAATACTATGTCCAGTTCTGGTCACAATACAAAAAAGATGCTGAGGCCCTAGAAAGAGTGCAGAGAAGAGCAACAAAGATGATAAGGGGTCTGGAGGCTAAATTATATGATGAATGACTAAGGGAACTAGGTATGTTTAGCCTAATGAAGAGAGGCTCGGGGAGACATGACAGCAGTCTTCCAATACTTGAAGGGCTTTCATAGGGAACAGGGAGTAAATTTATTATCCATAGCACCTGAGGGCAGGACAAGAAGCAATGGGTGGAAGCTTGTCAGAGGGAGATTTAACCTGGAAATAAGGAGGAATTTCCTTACAGTAAGAACGATTAATCAGCGGAACAGCTTGCCTTCCGCAGTTATGGGTCCTCCATCGTGGAGGTTTTCAAGAAAAGATTGCATAATCATTTGTCCGGGAGGGTATCAGGACTCCTGCCTTGGGCAGGGGGTTGGACTAGACCTCCAAGGTCCCTTCCAGCCCTGTGATTCTATGGTTCTATTTAGACAATTGTTAAGGTGAATATAGCTTAATCAAGTTGGGTCAGAAAAAAAAAATCATTAGACTTGGAGGTCTGCTTCAAGTCAGTGCAGAGAATGAATTGTGTTGGTCCAATAGTTTAATTCAGCTTATTAGGTCCATTACCAAAGTAGTTGCCACTTCATTTTCAGGTATATCTTATGTTATAGATAAGATAACCTTTATTGTCATTTTTTTTCCTGTGGGCACAACGGCACGCATCAAAAATGAAATTTAGTTGCCTGCTCTCAAAGTGAAAACATATACATGACACACACCTAAACATACTATGTACAACATATGTATAGACCCATACCCCTACATATACATAACAAATAAATATAGCTTCATTTGCTGATTTGAATACAATCTTTCACATGTTTGTTGCTTAAAATTAGGCATAGACAAAATACCCCATGCTTGGAATAACTTGGAAATATTCCATTCTCCCTTTGCTCCAATTTGACCATGTTCTGGGTAGTCCACCAGGTTTGCAGCAATTCATCTTGTAGAAAAAAAGAAGTGATTTGTGTTGTTCTGGACATTAAATATTTTCCATACCCTCCCAAAGACATAAAGATGAAGAGAGAAACATTTGTAAAGCAGTATAAGTAACCCTCAACTCACAACTATTCATTTAGTGACCATTTGAAATTACAATGGCATTGAAAAATGTGACTTATGACTTGGTCCTTGCACTTATGACCAGTGGAGCATCCTCATGACCATGCGATCAAAATTCAGGGACTGGGAAACCAGCATGTATTTATATGATGGTTTCAGTGTCCCGGGATCACATGGTTGCCATTTGGGATCTTCTCAGCCAGCTTCCAAAAAGCAAGATCAATTAGGAAAGCCAGATTTGCTTTATAATCGCAGGATTCACTTAACAACTATGACACAAATCATAAAATCAGGTGTAACTTACTTAACAATCACCTTGCTGAGCAATAAGAAATTCTGGTCCTAATTGTGGTTGTAAGTTGAGGACTACCCATAGACCAGAGGTCCCCAACCTTTTGGGCACCAAGGACCGGTTCCGTGGAGAGAGGTTTTTCCATGGACCAGAGGGTGTGTGGTTTTGTGTGCTGCCTACATCCTGTGGATGGGGCTTTGCTTGTTTGTGCGGACCAGTTGCTGGCACTATGAAGCGGTATATAAATCTAAGTGCTATTGTAAGCTTTTTCAGAATTATCTGTATTTAATATTTCAGACGCCACCCTTTATGAACAGAGACTTGGTTAAAAAGTTTGTATCAGAGACAACGTGCACCTGAGGCTCACAACATAAATCATTCTCCAGACCACAAAGAACTTTCAAAAGATTTAGTATTATAAATATATTGTCTTTTTTTTTTTCACAAAGCCCCTCCATTGGAAAACAAGGTTTGGTATTGTTGGTAAGGGAAGTATGCATTTTCTTATACATATGGTTTCATACAAATTCAAATTCGGTAGATAAGGCACAGTGCTCTATGTTATGTCAGAACTGATCTTGTCTCCATGCCTTCACGGGGTAAAATTGTTATTCCTTACAGAATAAAAAGCAGCAGTACATTTTAAATTACAATCTTGAATCACAATGACATTTAAAAAGATGAGCCGCACTTAGATACACACACAAAAGTCATTTTCTACAACTTTCCTTCAAAAGGGGTCCTCCGGCATATGCAGACAAAGCACAACTGCAGTTCTGTTCAAGCCTTTTATATGTAGACAGTTACTGGCTCATTTCTTGGAATTAGCTCAATTTATTTGTGAGGCATAAGAAGAAGAAAAAAACTATACTGGGAGGAAGAATTTGTTTCTGAGTTTTTTGGCACTTGGTAAAACCAGGCAAAGACAGACAATTTGCAGTGAAGGCCCAGAAGCACAACTGGTTTTTACAGAAGTGTTCAGGCATTCAAAACTAAAGAAACAAGTAGAAGTGATATATAATATCTTACCATCCAAGCAAAGCAGTTGTCAGATGATGAAAAGTTCATATATCCATTCTGCTTCCTTCACAAACTTGGTGTCTCTACAGAAGATTTTTAGCCATGGCATCTTACAGTCATTAGAAATGAAGCATATCGCTCAATAAAAACATTTAAATGGGTATATCTGCAAATATATATATATATATATTGTCCATAGATAAAATATTTGTCCATAGTTGAAAGAGTGATTGGCACTGGAGACAAAAGTTGGAGTGGGATATTAGTGTAAACTATCAGTGTTAATTAATCAAGGCAATGAGAAAGGGAAAAATAATTTGCCCTAAAAAATAAAAGGGGACTGGTATCATTCAAACTCTGATAAGGCACACCGTCTTCGAAACTCTTGCCCACGCTCGTGGATCCATTTATTGGAGACTATAAAAAAGGGGGGGAAAGGAAGTATTTGTTAGCTCATCAAATTTTCATCCTGTCTTCCTTTCAGAAACTCAAGACAGTATACATAACATTTGTTCCTCCAGTTTTTCCCTACAGCAAAGGTCCACAACCTTTTGGGCACCGGGGACCGATTCCCTGGAGAAAGGTTTTTCCACGGACTAGAGAGTGTGTGGTTTTGTGTGCTGCCTGCATCCCACGGGTGGGGCTTTGCTTGTTTGTGCGGACCGGTCACTGGCATGAAGCGGCCCGGTACTGGTCCACAGACTGGGGGTTGGGGACCCCTGCCCTACAGCAACCATCAAAAGGGTAGGTTAGGCTGAAAGACAGTGACTGACCCTGAATTAGCTAGTGAGATGTCATGGACGAGGGTGAAGATCAACCTTTTCTCCCTACTTCTTAACCAAAACCATTATTATTTCACCACACTGGTAAGTCACACCTAGTTATATTTAATGACCAATCCACCTATAAAAGTGCCACATAAATGGTATCATATAGGTAGTCCTCGACTTATGACCACAACTGAGCCCAAAATTTCCATTGTTAAGCAAGACAGTTATTATAAGTGAGTTTTGCCTCATATGACCTTTCTTGACACAGCTGTTAAGCGAATCACTGCATTTGTTAATTTAGTAATATGGTTTAAAGTGAATCTGGCTTTCCCATTGACTTTGCTTATCAGACAGTCGCAAAAGGTGGTCATGTGATCCTGGGACCACTGCAACTGTCATAAATATGAGTCAGTTGCCAACTATGACCATAAGGATCCTGTAACAGTTGTGTGAAAAATGGTCATGTCATAAGTCACTTTTTTTCAGTGCCACTGTAATTTCAAGCAGTCACTAAATGAATGGTGGTAAGTTGAGGACTACCTGTACTTATTATTGGGATGAGGAGAATTAGAGTGCTATGCTTGAACCATATCTGTCAGGCTCGAGCCCAAAGACAACACAGCAAGATCCAATCAAGTCCAATCCTTTATTTGCTTACAACTAATAGACAGAATCTTGCTGAACAAAAGCTCTATCTTTTTGCTATCCTAAGAGATTCTAGGTTATGGCCATTCTGAACCTCTTCCTCCTTCTCCCACCAGCTTAGGACTGCACTGTCTCTTAATCCAGGCCTTTCTCTGGGAAATTCTCCTCACTGCTATTCCAGATGCACATTCCCTCACAATACCTTATTTCAGCAGGCAGGACTGGCCTAGGGGTATTTTAGAGGGGTTTTAAATTAAATTTTTAGTAGAAGCGGCCAAATTTGAATAGTTATTTTTAATCTTTTTTAAATTTTGTATTGTACTATACCATTGTTTTAAACTGGCTGTAAGCCGCCCTGAGTCCTCCGGGAGAAGGGCGGGGTATAAATTTAATAAAATCAAAATCAAAATCAAACCTAAGTGTCAAACCATTTTTCAAGCTAGAAACAGGTTCTGGTTTTGGATGGGGGATTCCCGAACGTCACATAGATCCCTGCTAGGGCTAAGAGGCACTTAGCATCTGAGAAATCATTAAGTCACTCTCCACCCCCAATCCATTTCCACATAACCTGTGTCGCAAGGTGTGGATTAAACAACTTCTCTTCACTGTTCGCAATGGGAGAAAGTAAAACAAAAACATGCAAGTGTGTTTCCATTCTGATTCCACACTCTTCACACAAAAAGTTTAATATGTCCTTCTACTTGGGACATTTCAAGGATGTTCCATACAGAGTTTAAAAGGGGACTATTAAAATTTCAAATTTCATACATACCCCATTTGTTACCAACTAATACTGGACATGCAGCGTGCCGGGTGCTGTAGTCTCCTTCACCACTTGGAAAAAGATTGTACCAAAATACCGCTGTCCCCTAGTAAAACACAAAGTAACAGCAACTTATTTGGGGGTTAACTTTTGAAAAACGCAAAAAGAAATATCCTCCAAATGCCTGAAAGGATGCGGCAAAGCACTCTCCATCACCCACTGCCTTGGTTTCTAGTATTCCTCAAATGCTACATTTCAGGGGGTGGGCAAAATACAGGTAGTCCTTAGATAACAACAATAATTGGGACTGGAATTTCCATCACTAAGTGATGAGATACAACATCATCTGACAGAGTTGCTTAGCAATGGCAATCCTGACACTCCCTATTGCCGTTGTTAACCACCCAGTCATTAGCTGAAAATCCACCAAGACCACGTTCACTCATCCTGCCAGGACAAGCTACCAGAAATGGTATATAAAATGAGAGCAAACCCCATTCCCAACCAGCACTGATGATGTTATCTAGTTTGGTAATGAAACATCTACAAGAAAACAACCAAGGTCAGAGGACCAAGGACCTCTATTTCATCCCTGAGCTACAAATATTTTTCCTCTATGAGGATCAACCCCAATACAATCCCATTCCTAGCTTGGTCCCTCCCAGCTGTGAGCCTCAATAAGGTAAGAGTCTGCCACCATTTCAACTCCTCCGACCCAGTTTATCTTCCTCCTCCATCTCTGTCCTTTTGGCCACCCTAAACTCCACTGCCTCTGCACCACCATAACCGCTCCAGGTGATCTTCACTGTCTTCTTCCTCCCGCTGCCGAAGAGGTGCACCTGTCCTGGCCCTGGCAGTTGCTGGCTGTGCCAGGTCTTCTTCCCAAGGACATTTCCGACCTTGCCCAAATAGTGTGTAGCTTATTCTTGAGGCTTTGGAAGTGTAGCATGGGGCATAAGCCCAGGAGAGGCAGCGGAGTGCACGGCAGTCAAGGGGGCAGAGATAAGGGGGAGACAAGCGGGTGGGGAGAATTGAAGCATCCCTGCAGATGTGAATGTGGATGGCCTGCCAAGCGATCTGAATTTTGATTATATGACTGCAAGGGCATTCTTTCAGCAACCACACGTAACTACTATTCCTTCAGCACTGCCCTAACTTTAAATGGTCACTGAACAAATGGTCATTAGGGGAGAACTACCTGTATTTCATTTCAAATGATTTCAAGGGTGAATTTTCACAAAATTATCCATCTCAAGTTACAAAATGCTCAAAACAACTCAAAATAAGAGGTCGATGGAATTTCACCTTTGGAAATGGTTCAAAACAAAACATTTTGCACATCCTATCTACACTCCTTTCATCCAAGTTTAAACAGCTGGCAATATTTCAGTTTCATTAAAAATGAGGGCAGCCCCAAATCTTTTAATATAAAAATTATTGGGCTTATTAAGATTATTTACTCTTCTAATTTATTGTAAAACATAACAGGAATGGGCAACAAACTAGGACTGCAAACTGCTGTTTGCCTCTGATGGGGAAGCTAAGCTTGTTGCCAGTGTTTAAACTGTTGTGTTCAAACTTAGATATAACAATAAAGCGTTATTTCATAAGTCCAGGACTATTGCTTCAAGGCCTACAAGAGAAGAAAGAAAAGAAAACATGTGGCATAACTGTTCCTATGTACAGGTAGTCCTTGACTTACAGCTGGTATCTTAGTGACCATACAAAGTTACATCAGATCCTCCAGTGAGCACCAGACTGAAACAAAGCAAATGGAGAGGTCATGACTGGTTCTACAGATTGCCAACTCTCAAGGTGAATTAAGCAGCTGTTGCAACTGCTTCCTAATCTGGCAACCAAAAGAGTTGATGCAGCTTCACATGGCGTCAGAAGAAGACATAAAGAATCCTTTGGGCCAATGTATGGTCAGAAAACAAAATGGCATGGATGCATGGATGCAGTGGTGGGATTCAGACAGTTCGCACCAGTTCGGTAGAACCAGTAGCTAATTTTTTGTTGCCCAGGCCCAAAATGGACTTCCGGAAGCGGCATCCACACAGAGAAACGGTTGTTCACATATTTGAATCCCACCACTGGATGGATGACCTGGACCTGTCCTATCTTTCCTCTAAAAGTGTTACTTTCAAAATCCAACTCTTATCTTTCTGCCAGCAAAAACAAAAAGATACCAGAACCTTTATGAGGTACATGAATAGAATGGTCGGAGATGGTCACCTTACTTACCTTCTTTGGCCAAACACTGGCTCCGACTTCAGGGAATACAGTTGCTCCTCCTGCTGCCACATCACTCATCTGAAAAGGAGAAAAAGTGACTATCCATTCCCAACTCTCTTTGAACCATAACTGAAAAGTAATCCCACAGATTCCATTAATAAACTGATAAAAAAGGTAAAATGTTGATGCCACCCAATTATTTATGCTAATTCAAAGAAAGCAATATTCAAAGAGGCAAAAGGGTCCAATAATTATTTATCTGGGAAAATAGTAAATATAGTTCAGTAACATATATGCTGATCACATGAATGCTGATGAAACTATATTGTTAGATTATGGACAAGGGAAAAGCTTTTGGGATTGTGGTGGAAAACTGAAAGAAAAAAAATGCCTTATGGATATTTACTCTGAAAAAGGCAAGTTTCATGTTGGGAAAATCAGGAGGACAAGAGTGAGAAAATAAAACCACCACCATCACAATGTTTTCGTAAAGCTTACAATATAACCTGATTTGGTATATTTTTTGCTTTTTGTAATTGCCATAAAAATATTGTAGCCCTAGAAAAGAGGCAGAAAATAATAAACAAGGTACTTAATTATCTGAAGAAATATCATAACGAAGAAAAACTTTGTCCAAAATTACAGTGTGGTAAGAAGGGTGGCCAATAAATTTAATAAATAAAAAAATAAAAAGTGAGCATAGGTGAACAGAAGGCGAGATGACAGTTATAAAGAAAGTCAATCAAGAGACATTTTTCCCCATTTTTTTCAAATCTAGAACTGAGATCTTCCAATGAAGCTGAACAATGGGGACTTTAGAACAGGCTAAAACAAGTGTGTATGACCCCTTCTTATGAATATCTCCAATATCAGCACCTGCCGTTTGGAACATCTTGCCCCGACAAGCTGAGATCCACTTTCATGCTTCTGACCTTTCATAAGGACCTGAAGGCCTGGCTCTGCCAATTGGGGCTTGGGGCCCCAACGGGAGAGTATCATACTGGAAGTGGCTGATGGATTAGGAGAAGACCCCCACCTTCCCCCTTCTGGCCATCTTGCTTCCTTCCTTCCTTCCCATCTTTTTAATTTAATCTTTACTATTATGAAAAAACTATTTATTCTTCTTGGTTTTACTGGCTTCCATTGTGGTTAGCTGCCCAGAGTCACCTCAAAGTGAGATGGACAGCAAGCAAATCTTATGATTTTCAATATTTACTTGAAGGAAAAAAATACAGGAGGAAGAGAAAAATTTTTGCTCATGGCTCCTTGATGAATTTCCCAGAAGCATTTGGCTGGGCACCATGATAACAGAATAATGGCTTAATTGGCAGCACAAAGGTAAACTAAATGTTTTGCATGTAGAAAGTTCTAAATCTTCAATTAAAAGTTACAGCTGAAGTACTGTAGTACTATGGAAACTGGGTTGTCTGCTTAACAGACTTCAGATAAGTGCTATCATTTAGAGGTGACAATCTTAAACTTAATGTGCCAATCCTCTGACTCAGGATAAATCCATCAGCAGAGTCTGGTACACACAGCATTGGATGGGCCAACCTCTGATCTGATCAAGCACGCCTATTATGTTCTTACTGGATATTTATGATAAAGGATATCTAGCTAAGGACACTGTTTTGTGAAAAAATGGTTCATTCCAGTCACCTATAAAAACATAACTCATGATGTACAATACAGAATGTTTCTCCCAAACTGCTGTGTCTAATACCAAACACTTGTCCTTCTACAGTGCCATAACATAAATTGGAAAAATACAAAAAGTTCTGTGTTCTTCAGCAATTGATGTTTTCTCTCTCACTGAGACAAATTCCTTGATTGCATTATAAGTGTGGACATCCTAATAACTTATCTTACTTACATAGAATAGCCACGTAGCAATTCTATTGCCTGTACCCAGTTCTTTAAAGGCGTCTGGTTCATCTTTCTGTGTTCAAAGACATAGATGGTATTATGAATAAAACAACAATGACACACCGAGGAAACATTTTTTAAGTATAATTCTTCTTGGAAGATCTGAAAGGCAAGAAAAACTGTAGTAGGGCTTTTTCTCCTTGAAGCTAACATTGTTTTATTCAGGTAATAACTCTTTTGAATAGCTGGATTACATAGTTAGCCTACAAAATTCTTAAAATACAAAGCACGAATTTGTTATTCTTCTACATTATATACAAAGGGAAATCTGCACCACTTACTTGTTGAAAACTCTCTTCTTTTTGGAATGGATAAGAGAGCCTATGTTCATGAAATTGATCAGCAATTTTTTTGAAACCCATCCCCAAAAATGAGCTATGTAGTAACATCCTATGCATTCTTGCTGTCTTTGTATCAAGTCACTGAAATGGTTCACTTTTTTTGGCAACCTCCTAAAATTCTAGCCATTTTGAGCCACCACTTTATGAATGCCTGTAACATATCATCGACAATCCTCTACCATATGTTGTATCCTACTTTTTTGCTATTTTACAAAACCTGATGTGTTTTGGAGAATTCATTATGCAATTGTCTTTAATCTTTTGTTGACATTTTAAAAACCAGTTCTATTGTATTTGCCAAATTTGACTGGATGTATAGTCAAACTTGAAAGATTACTGGTGATATAAAATCTACTTATGATTCCAATACCACAGGCATTACTGAACAAATTCTTCTCTAAAGCACACGGGTTATTCAAAAAATCCATAAAGAAACAATCATCAATAAACAGGGCAGACATATACAAATTTCTTTACACACAGTTTCCAGGGTGCTACAGTTCCTACAAAACAAACTCTCCTACATCTAAAAATAATTTTTAAAAATCCAGACAACAGGGGATTGTATGCTGTCCACTAACTACAATTTAAGTCAACCAAACAACTAAATTATACTTGTCAGCTTAAGCAAGCTGTGCCAATGCAAACAGAATGTCTTTCATCCTAGAATTACAAGATAAACCTTTTCATGCTGGTAAACTTAATTACTTTCATATGCAGATGTTTAAAATAGTTTAAAAATTGCAGTGCTTCCTCCATATGATTAAGTACTGCAATAGCTTCCTGCCCTTTTGCCCAGCTTAAAGATTTTAACTTTAACCTGCAGGAAACTGTTTTCTATGCATAGAAAAGACCTGCTTTTTCTAGGAAAGATCTTCTTTAAAAGCCCTCCTCCAGGGGTAGTAAAACATTTGAATGGTGGCTTATTACAGGTAGTCCTTGACTTACAAGCAATCGTTTAGTGACCCTTCAAATTTACAATGGCACTGAAAAAAGTGATTTAAGACTATTTTTACACCTACAACTGTTACAGAATCCCCATGGTCACATGATCAATATTCAGATGCTTGGCAACTGACATGTGTTTATGACAGTTGCAGTGTCCCGGGGTCATGTGATCACCTTTTGTGACCTTCTGACCTTCCCCAATGGGGAAGCTAGCTTAATTTAGCAACCCTATTACTAACTTAACAGCTGCAGTGATTCACTTCATTGTAGCAAGAAAGGTCATAAAGTGAGGCAAACTCACTTAACAACTGTCATGTTTAGCAACAGAAATTTTGGGCTCAACTGTAGCCATAAGTCAAGGACTATTTGCATTACCCAGTCATTCCAGGGAGGTTTGTTTGACACCTGCGCTCTTAATATTTTTCAAACCAGCTTAGACAGTGTATTAGTTATTTTTTTAATCTTAATTTTTTTCAGCAGTTATAAAAGCTGGGATATCTTTTAATCCATGATATTTCTGCTACTACTGTATTTCATTTATTTTCTGCCTGTTTAACACTGATTTTACATTTCATTGTTTTCTTTCTTATAAATCACTATTTTATTGTAAGTAGCCCTGACAAGGCCCGTTAGTGGCTAAAATAAAGATTTCATTAAATAAACAAAATATTAAATTGAAATACATTGGGCATTATGTAGCATAGTAGAATTTACAACACACTTCAGAAGTTCATAGGCGCACTGCAAAAATATTAGGACAGAAATTAAAGCTATGCATGAAGACATGTTAATATACGGTTGATTTGAGAAGCACATCAGAGGATTTTAAGCAACAAAGTGAATTGAAGTTTGATCTTGTGTTAAGGCAAGAATTTTTAAATTACTACCTGAAAGGTTGGTTCAAGAAAAATGTTAATTGAAAATGTTACTTTACACCAATGCTTCGTAAATCACCATCTGAATTTATTCCATTTTTGGATTAAAAGATAGTTCATTAAGAAAAATATATATAAACAGGCATTAAAATGCTGATATACTGAATTTCAAAATCATCTTTTTTTTTTTGATCAGCGCAACACTTTAAACCAGGGGTACAAACTGTGATTATTTTAATGAGCTAAATTTGGTAAAATTAATATAGCTAAAAACGAAAGCTGACCATTGCTTTGTCTATATGCCACTAATATAATATAAAGTTGCTTTATCACTATTCCCAATGAGTCAGCAACCTTTTTCTGTAAAGCACTTTCTATGAAGTGACACTTTTAACCAGTGGTGGGATTCAAATATGTATGGATGCCGCTTCCGGAAGTCCATTCTGGGCCTGGGCAATAAAAAATTAGCTACCGGTTCTGCTGAAAAGGTGCAAACTGGCTGAATCCCACCACTGCTTTTAACTTTTTCCTTAATAGTTTATTGCAACTGACTATCTTTTTACTGTTCAAATGGCGATTTAGGAAGCTTTATCCAGTCAGATGGATTAGACCACTCAAAAGCCCAAATGTAATACAGATATAAGACACTTCCAATAACATCCCAAAAGCCTAAGCTCCGCAAACTTTTCTTTCACCCATCATTTTACTTGCCCGAGCAAAGTCATAGTGGGGCTCATACTGTCCTCCCATTCCATAATTTGCTACCTGGAAAAAAAGAAACACAGCACATATGAAGCTCGAAGGCGAAGAAAGACTTACCCTTCCAAAATCAAAATGAGGCTCGTACTGGCCTCCTACTCCGTAATTGGCTACCTACAGTAAAAGAAGGACAAACACTCAGTGAAAGATATAAGATGTGACCTCAGACACTTGCTTCATTTCTAAGGTGAAATCTGACTACAAGACAATAGAACAACTTAAATCTTCAGAGTAGCAAGTCTCCCTAAAGGGACGTACAGGTAATCTTTGACTTACGACCACAACTGAGCCCAAAATTTCCGTTGTTACCGTGTTTCGCAGAAAATAAGACCGGGTTGTTGTTTTTTTGCCTCCAAACGAGGCACCAGGTCTTATTTTCAGGGTAGGCCTTACCTCACCTCCAGCACTGACAGCCCCACCCAGCAGGTCTACTTCTTCTGGGGCTGAGGTTCTGCAGCTGCATTCAGGTCTGTATTTTGCAGTCAGGCCTTTCCAGAAGGCCTAAGCAGCCGAGTACCGAGCTACCTGTTCAATCCACAGCTTGGTGCTTGGCTGCTGAGGTCTTGCAGAACTGAGCTATGGATTGAATCCGTAGCTCGGTTCTTGGCTGCACAGGCCTTTCGGAAAGCCCTGTGACTGAGAAATGCAGGCCTGGCTGCAGAAGAGGCCTCAGAAGAAGAAATGGGCTGGCAAGGAGAGGCCTGGCTGCAAGGTAAGTGGATGCAGGGTGGGTGGGGCAGCTCCACAACCCCATCCCTGCCCTAGCTTGATTTTTAGGTATGTGCCTCACCACAAAACTAGGGCTTATTTTTGAGGTAGGGCTTATATTAGGCCCACCCCCAAAAATCAAGGTAGGGCCTACTGTTGATATAGGCCTTGCTTTCGGGGAAACACGGTAGGTGAGTTTTGCCCCATTTTATGACTTTTCTTCCATAGTTAAGTGAATCACTGCATTTGTTAGTGACACGATGGTTAAGTGAATCTGGCTTCCCCACTGACTGTGCTTGTCAGAAGGTCACAAGAGGTAAGATCACATGACCCTGGGACACTGTAATCATCAGAATGGGACAACTCGCCACAGCCCACTTGCTGCGGCCACCTTGTCATGGCCAACTCACTATGGCCAATTTGCTGCGGGCTAACTCGCCGCAAGACAATGTGCCACTGGACAATTTAACAATTCAATTCAATTATTCAAAATAAAAAATATTTAGTCATTCACATTTCATTCTGTCCTTCCTTTTGCACCCTTTCCTTAATGATTCTATTCCACCATTTCTTTGATATTAGTGTAATTCTTGTCCCACAGCGAATTGTCACTCGCCATGGCGAGCTGGCCATGATGAGTTGGCCATGGTGAATTGTCATAGACCCGCAACCATTTTGAGTCAGTTGCAAGCATCTGAATTTTGATCATGTGACTATGGGGATTCTGCAATGGTCATAAGTGTGAAAAGTGGTCATAAGTCCCTTTTTTCAGTGCTGTTTTAACTTCAAATGGTCACTAAACGAATGATTGTAAGTCGAGGACGACCTGTATAGGCAATTGCAAAAACTAAAGCAGGAACTATTCAGCAGCATTGCAGACCTGCAAATAACACTTAATGCAAACAATTTGAACATATTAATTCAGCAGCCCTTGCAGATGCAAAGTTAAAAGTACTGGAACCCTTAATAGGGAAGCTTTTGTTTTATATGCTTTCAATTTCATTCAACGTTCAGTGAAAAATTATCTATTTTGTTTATTTTACATCTGATAATTTTAATGTTTTTAATGTTGTGATGTTATAAGCCACCCAGAGTCATTTGAGACAGGAGTGGCAAATAAATTTCTGAATGAATGAATGAATGCCTGTTCTGTCACATATTTTTCTTTTTTTATAAACTCACTTGGAGCTCCTCTGCTGTGGAAACATCCAACCCTGTTAGATCCTGTATCCTCTGATTTATACGTGCCACTACAGGGTTTTCATATCCAGATAGCCAGGCACTAAAAATGAAATTAAGAGTATTATTCATGAACAACAAGATCTCAGTATTAATTTTCATGACCAATCAGAAACTAATTTTAATTGTGCAAAGTAGTCTATAAAATCTAACCCCAATGTAATTTACAAGAAATATTTTTTAAGTCTACACACTGTTTCGCATGAAATGTAATTCCGACTTGTTTAGCTAGAGCACATCCAGGATTAATTAAAAAAAAAATCTGCTGAGTCAAACTTCAAATAGTATATTCTGTGAGCAACGTATTATTTTCTACACAGGATTTCTGGTATAATATGAGTGGAGTAAATGAGTGAACCCAGGATCACATAGGTTGTGTGCATCAGAAAAAATACTGGACCACTGCTTTAGAGCAACATAATTTTTTCACCATTAACTATAATGGAAAGGGGAAACAAAACATTACTTATCCAATTCTTCTCACAATTGTCGGAATGCTATGAAGCAATCTTTTTCCCCCCCTCTTCTTTGGTGCATCATACAGGTAGTTCTCAACTTACAACCACAACTGAGCCCATAATTTCTATTGTTAAATGAGGCACTTGTTAAGTGATTTTTACGACCTGTTTTACGACCTTTCTTGCCCCTGTTGTTAAGTGAATCACTGCAGTTGTTAGTGACATGGTTGTTAAGTGAATCTGCTTGCCCATTACCTTTGCTTGTCAGAAGGTCGCAAAAGGCGCTCACATGACTCCAGGACACTGTGTCATAAATGTGAGTCAGTTGTCAAGAATTCAAATGTAGGCTTCCGGTTCCGGATCGCGGCACCAGCGGACGCGCGGGGAGAGCCCTCTCTCCGCTGTCCGGTTTCTCGAGAGACCCTGGAAAGGGTTGAAAGTTGCCCTGGAGGGGCAACCACCACTGAGGAGGACCCTCGTTTGATCACGGAAGGGCAGCAGCCCTTCCTTTTGATCCGAGGCAGCTTCTTTGGATCGACGAAGAAAAGATCGGCCATTAACATGGCCGATCACCTAGCCGTACCAGCCGAAAGCCAGAAGTACTACTAAGCACAACGAAGCACCATGGAAGATCTGGGTGAGACCCTTTTCTACCTTTCTTTTACCCTAACTACCTTCCTGTGAAAGCCTCCTGAAACTTCTTCCCCGCTCTTAATACAGCGGCATTTGCATACACCTTGGGAATCTAAGCTTTGGAACAACAATAAAAAGAATATCTAATCTTAATAATTAAATAACTGGATTTTTATTTTTTGGGGGTCCCAAAAAGTTCCTATTATAGAGACTCAGCATTTTATCTATCTACTAAGTCTGAAAAATATCTTTTTTCGCTTTTTAACTGGATAAAAGCCTGACGTCTGGAAAAAAGATTTTATGGTCTACTGTGGACATCTTGTAGCTAGGCCTGGTATAGCAATTGAATTTCTTTGACTGTGAGGCCTGCTGACTCTCTTGATTTGTTCTTCACATTATCTAAGGAAAAGATAAGAAGTGGAAACAGTTGGGTGGTGAAAATAACTTTTAGGTGGACATTGGCTGATTTTTACTAAACATAGCCTCCACTAAAAACTATCTCTAATCACTATGGAAATGGAGGAACTTTACCCACAACTTAAACTATAAACTCATACTTGAAAAAAATCTTGAAGCCACTGAGCTAATGAATGCCAGAGTGAAAACCAAAGATGCTACCCAGAAACTACAAATTGAACCCCAGACTCCAACTGATCAATTTATAAACAAAAAAACAATAGAAGAGGAACAACTTAACATCAAAGAGGATGCTGCACAACAATATCTACAATCTATTGAGAACTTTGAGAATCAAATACTGACTTTAACTAAAATACCTGTAACTTCAACAGCAGCAGGAACTGATCAACTGATCAACAAACACAATATATTGAGAACCTAGACAACTCAGACAAGCTAACAATAACCACAACACCACATGACTCTTTATTCTAGTCAGATGGAACTGGAACAAGAAGAAGACCAGACTGAACTGATGATTAATATCCCAAATCAAACCAAACATGATTAATATCCCAAACCAATTATTAGGGCAACAACCTAATAACTACAAAGGGGCCAGTTCCTTTGAAAAATTGACAACTGGATGTTCTCCCTTGATTCAAACAACATGTCTAATGAAGGGAGATTCATCTGAGACTTAAAGGCCCTGGCATGGAACCCTGCTTGGCACAAAAAGAAAGCCAGAGTTAGATTTAAAAATGGGACTTAAAATTTTACTTAATGGGTTAAGGAGAGTTTTAGAGACATTGATTGATGTAATATTTAGGATTTAGATTTACAATGGAAATGAAAATTAATTGTTAGATTATAGTTTGGAATGGTAATATGGAAATGGGTTTGTGACATTGAAAGATATTTTACTAGTAAAGAGGAGCTATCAGGATGAAAAATAGAATATATTTGTGAAATAAAGTAAGAATTACAAGATACGATAATTACCTTGTAATGAAACGAGGGAAATTAGGCTTACCTGAAGTTTAAATATTATGGTTATTAAAGGTTAAATTGGAATATGGTAACTGAAATTAAGTAAAATTTTAAAACAGGATTTGGATATGTATAAGTAAAATGTTATTGATAAATGTATTGACTGATTGAGCTTTATCTAGAAATGTATTAATTTGAATATGATATAATTAAGGGAAATATAGAGGGAATTTTAACGACGTAACCTGACAGATATATGAATGATTTTGTTATTGGATTATTGATTACCCTATCACCATGCTGCTTCCTAATTACTTGGATGTAAAAACTGAAAAAATTAATAAAACATGTTTTAAAAAAAAGAATTCAAATGTAAATTATGTGACCATGGGGATTCTGCAATGGACATGTGTGAAAAATGGTCATAAGTCACATTTTTCAGTGCTGTTGTAACTTCAAACTAAATGAACTGTTGTAAGTTGAGGACTACCTATATTCTGGGATGCACATTTCAAAAAAGAGTGAATGAGCCAAAGTTGCAAGAGAACCCAGGATTACTTTCACAAACCATCAATGACCATTGAAGTATTGGAGAAATTCAGCACATTCTACTGGATTGGAAGAATGGAGTTATGTATTTACTCCAGCAGATTTGCTATCTTTCTTTCTATAGGAACACAACAAATCACTAATCAAGAGCAGCAGATCATGAACCAACAGAAATTACAGAATCTTCAAGAGTATGGAGGAAATACAGCTGAACATTTGCCAGATATAGAATGATTTTTTAAAAAACTCGGTTAATGCACTTGTTAGTATATTGCTGGCATACTGTTAGTGTTGTATATAGTTAGTATATGAAACAAAGCAGACAAAAAAGGATTTCCTGCCTCAAAACAAACTGAAATTACATCAAGCGTTATCAGGAAGAGTTATCTCCTAGAGAGGGAAATTAAGTTTACAGCAACGAAGGTGTTAAAAGTAATTAATATGTAGTATGATCCATATTTAACCAATGAACTACTTGTGCTCTGTAGCTGGGATTCCTAGTTGATATTTCATGGTGACAGTTCAGTATCCCCTGGCAACTAAACTAAAAAAAATCAATGTTTTCTCACACTTCTTCTTACAGAGAACAAAATAAGATAGCTCATCAAAAGAGTAATACTGTACTGTTCGGCATCAGCAACCTACAATTTGTCCATCTATAGTTTATTCTCAGAAGTCAATCTGATTGATTTAGATAGGATTTGCTCTCAGTATATCTGTACAAGAGTGTAATTCAATGTATGGCCCTGACACAACGGAATGCAGCAATAAGTCAAGCAGAGTCAAATAAGTCAAAGCTTTCTAAATCACTCTGAGATTGCTTTGGCTACTAACCAGCTTTTAGACCAATATTTTCCATTCTTGGCAGCTTTAAGATGAGTGGACTTCAATTCCCAGAATTGCTGGCTAGTGAATTCTGGGAGTTGAAATCCACTCATTTTAAAGCTGAAGAGATTGATAAACATTGTTTTAGACTCACTTTACAGTTCTGTTTTTATAGTCACAAAGTGCTAAATAACTGGATCATATCTTAAAGTGCCATTTTTATTTGTTTGTTTATTAAATTTGTTTGCCACCCCACTACAAATTATCCCATATGAACCTCCACATGCTCCTTGTGTACATTTGGAAGCAGTTCTGATTTCAATCCTGCTTCAGTCAGTGAATATCTGGATGTGCTTCAACACATTCCTGATTAAGCTGTTAAACAGGAAGCCTCCCTATTACTAGATTGTTGGCTCCAGTTACTCAGTACTGCTTTGACCTACATTGCACCTGAAATTACAAGGTTCTGTTGCAGATCACCTTAAATATCCTTTGGCCAAAAAGAAAGCAAAGAATTAGTTAATACGTACATTTATTGCATTGCTTTTCTGTGGTAGTATACATTACTTTCCTTCCCATCTTCCTATTATTGTAAAATGTACTCTTTATTTTCCAGTACTGAATCTTACAGTTCAGTCTTAAATGCCTCTCTTATTTGGACTTTTATTTTTATCAATTTTATATCCATTTCTTCTTCAGGAAATTTGAATTCTCAACACATTTCATTTCAGTTCAAAGTATTCAAAGGTAAAATTATTTGTATTGTCTGTATCTCTTCAAAAAGTAATGTTAGCTAAATACTATTGTGGTGTTATGAATATGAATATTACAATACATCTGAAAACTTTTTAATTCAAAAAACAAGGTAGTTATAACAGTGGAGGTGGTTGATCAAGTAACAACAGATCCCACCTCCTCCAATTCTGCCCCTGCCCCCCCCAGTATAATTAGATTTTAGATTTTAATAATTGATTTTAATCTATGTTTTAATGTATATAGATTTTTATGACTGTAAGCTGCCCAGAGTTACCCTGTGGTAAGATGGGTGGTCATTAAATTTAATTAATTAATTAATCAATTCAAGCATTACAGAAGCTTTTCCAATTTCAAATAAACTAACATTCATCAGGCATGTATACCTTTCTCAGTCACTGCAATAATCAGTGTTAATTTTTACTCTTTTCAACATTCCACAATTCTATTCAGAGCTTCTAAATCTCCATTTGTAAGAAAGGATTTTATAAAATACTTCAGTAGTATTATTTAAACAGTATTCTCTCCTGTGATGAAAAAAAATGTTTTACTTAAAGAGAAGTAGGAATTTCAACAGTGATAAAACTGGATTTCTTAGAAGGATGTACTCTTAATAGTATCTTGCAGAGGGTTGGGCTAGATTGACCAAGTTATTTTAGTACAGCAATTGACTTGGCTCAGAATCCTGGGCCAGTTTATACAAACTGCCGGCCGCATACTTCAGAAGGAACAGTAATCCTGTCATTGCAAGGGCATACTGTAATATGGAAAGTGTTAACTAGGAAAAAGTTACTGGAATGCCTGGGCAGAGAAAATGGGCTTCTCTTCAAAAATACAAGAGGGAGTTATTTTGGTTTTTAGTACTGGGCCGTGGCCTGCTTGAAATGGGGCTGTGGAAGAGATGGACATACACGTGTGAAGCTCCATTTGCATGATCGGAGGGCGCTTGTGCTCAAGCGCTGTCCATTTGCGCGAATGGAGCTTTGCGAGAGAGCACAAGCACCCTCCGCTCAAGCGGCCTCTCATTGCGCAAGTGGAGCTTCATGCAAAAGTGCAAGTGGAGCTTTGTGTGTGGGCACAAGCACTCTGTTTGCGGGTGAAGCTCCATTGCCACTCACACACCCTTCCTCCACCCCAGGCTGGGCCACCAAGCTGGAAAGGTTGGACACCACTGTCCTAGTGGATGCTTTTTTTAAAAAAATCAAGGAATTGTTCTGACATCTGTGTTAGTTTTGCCAATACAGTTTCTGTTTTGGAAATTTTTAGCTTTGAACATATACGTGTAAGTTTTCTCAATGTATGTAGTATTTCACAAAATGACAAAAAAAATCACATTGAAATAACAATAAAAAACCCATGAAGCAGTAAAAAAAATCACGTTCCACATTCAGTGGCTTACTAAAATACTTTCTTGCAAATATTCTGCGACTGTATTTTTCAAAAAGCTAGCTGAGGATCAGGTATATTTTGTGCACTCTCTATTTAAAAACAGATGCTGAACTAGGAATTTCAAGCTATCATTATCATATATGGCTTCCTGTTTGTCATATGTTTCTTAAGTCGTCTTAAAATTAAGATAGATATAGAGAGCCATGCTAAAAAGCAAACAGATCGTAGAATGTAGCGTCTTCAGGTTAGGAAATTTACACAGATTGTGTTTAAGATGAAATAACTCAACATGCTAGTTTCATTAGGATTGTGCAGAGAAGTAATACATTGAATGCACCAACTGCCTTAAATAGCATTAAAGCATCACTAATTTCAATGAAAGAATGTGAAGGACATGCTTCGACAACTTAATTTGGGTTAGCACTTACATCTAAAACATTCCAAACTTTCAATGCCATAAGTGTTAGCAATCTGTTTTAAGACTGTGTCTACTGTTCAGACAAAGGATCCCAGTCCCAACTTTTGACATCAACCGCCGATTGACAAATCCCATTGTAGTCCACACATACCCATCTCCTCTTACCTCTTAGAGACTCTGTAATGTGCTGTGGTCAGTTTCCCAGTCTGAGGATCATGCACAGTAGCTCGGCTCAGCTACAAAAAATAAAAAAGAGAAAGGACACGGGCTTACTCTAGAAGCAAGCGTCTGGGCCAAGCCACAGGCAATTGGTAGGGTTCCGATTGGTCAAGATGGAATGTAATGCTCAGATCAGCAGGAACGCTTAAAGCACTGCAGTATCTGCTGTAGTCAATTTAATTCAATTATTTTAATCAAATTTGGTTAGATTGTCCTTTCACTTTTTCTTCCCCAAATGGAAAGCTTATGCAAGCCACTTGTATCTGCCAAGTTTCACAGAGAACTTCCCAGGAACCCAGAAGTTAAAGACTCTTCCTCCTCTCTACTGCTTCCAGTTATTCTTTCTTTGAAAAAATATGTGTTAATAGGTTACATACTTAAAACTTTATCAAAGTTAGGGTGTTCCAATAATTGAGAGACTGCTGTATTTATAGGGTACGCTATAAATGTTTGTAAATGTTCTATCGCCACTAAGAAAAAAGTGAGATTAAAAAAAAAGCGGGATATGCATTAACGTGAAATAAATGAATGGAATAAATTAACATCAACAAAGTTTCTGAACAAAACACATTTCATTTCTCCTCTACAACAACGTTTGATAGGAACCACTATAAGAACTGGATTTTAGCCAGAGAAATTGGAAATTCCCAATTCCACACAGGAGTGAAATAGTTATTTTAAAAAAATTAAATTATTTAAATTGTGTATAAACACATGGGGACTCCTCATTTTCAGTAACCAGATACGGAACAATTAATAAATAGGAGTGGTATTAAGAATTCATGAAAGCAAATAGGGTATTTTGAGACTGAAACATACGTAAAACTATACTAAACTCAACAGCGCATATGGTTCCAATAAAATCAAGCAGAATTTAACCATAGGGCTGTTGGTGTTACATTAGATATATATAGAAGTAGTGCATATTTCAATATAATCAATTTGTAGCCTTGTCAAGACAAGCATCTCATTGGTTTTTGTATACAGGAAGCAAATAACTCTCAGTACACTTAAGCATCCGAAGCAGAACATCCAGATTCAGTCAGTTTTGTTCCATACAGCATTAACCTTGTGAACTCTAAAGCTTCCTCCTTCCATTATATATTCAAGATAGATAGTGATTAATATTTATATGTTACTAATATGTTAGGGTGTAGGTCTAAACATATGTTGTATATAGCAGGGTTTTTCAACCGGTGGTACGCGTACCACTTGTGGTACATTAATGAGTGGCAGGTGGGTATGCAGCCCTGCCTAGCCAAGGGTAGTGGGGGAGGGAAAGAGCCAGCACAGGCAAGGACTTACAGCGAGAGAGTCCTCTGGAGCTGCAAAGGCCCCAGGCTCACTTCTGGCTCACCCTCCCCCATGAGAAAGGAGGAGGGGGCGGAGACAGGAGAGCCTATAAAACGATGCAGTTTGGGCAGGAGAGGGAGAGAGAAAAAAAGCAGCAGCCTTGGGAGGAGGCAGAGTCAGCTGCACCGAAGGGGAAGAAGAAGAAGAAGGAGGGGGAGGGAGAGGAGATCAAGCAGGCTGGCCATGAGCCGATCTACAATTGCTGTGGCAGCCACCTGTGCTGGCAGCAGCAAACAGGCAAGAAATGCAGCAGGGGAGGGGTCACCCTCCAAGAGGAATGAAAAAAGGCAGCAATGGCTGGAGGTGAGGCACGGAGGAGGGAAGGAGATGGAGAGTGGAAGGATTCTTATGTGCTTTTGTGACTTTGAAGTTCTGGGATTTGTACAATGAGGGCTTTGTGTTCTTAAGGGGTGTTTGGCAATTTCTATTTGGCTGATGGCTGATGTCTCGTGTTAACTTCTATTGCTCTGCTGTTGTTAGCTGTAAGTTTTGCTGCAAGGGATTTTGAGGTATTTTTCTCCTGAATGGATTTTGCCTGTAGCATTCCTTTACTTATGAATGGAGCCATTTGGGGAGGTTGCCTTAGCCAGCAGCTAGTACTTACATTTTTTTTTCTTAAGTGCCGGCTGCGCTCCTTACTTTCCTTTCTAGCCAGTAGCTAATTCTTAAAGGGGAATGTGTCTTTTAAAGCTAGTTCACTCAGCAGCTTGTCTTTTCTGTCTCTGGAGGCCTTTCCTTGTTTGATATGGAAGAGGGAAAATATGGAGGGGGGTTTCAAATTCTTCCTTCAGAAGGAGATGGGAATGAGAAAAAGGGAGGCAGGGGAGGGAGGGAGGAAAGGAAGTCCTGCCTTAGCACTTGGCCACCAGCAGCTCTGCCATTGACTTTGCTTGTCAAAAGGTTGCAGAAAGGGATCACATGACCCTGGAACACTGTGACCATTATAAATATGAATCAGTTGCCAAGCATCCAAATATAAATCACATGACCCTGGGCATGCTGCAATGGTCATAAGTGTGAAAAATGGTCATAAGTCATTTCAGTGCAATTGCAACTTTGAACAGGTTTTTTTTCGGGGTCAAGTTTTTGACACCTTGCTAGGTGGTACTCGAATATTGCCATATCCTAAAAGTGGTACAATTGGTAAAAAGGTTGAAAAGCCCTGGTATATAGTATGTTTAAATGTGTGTTATGTATGTGTACACTTTGAGAGGAAGCAACTAAATTTAATTTTTAATGTGTGCCATTATGCCCAGAGTAAAAAATGACAATAAAGGTTTATCTATCTGTCTGTCTGTCTGTCTGTCTGTCTGTCTGTCTGTCTGTCTGTCTGTCTGTCTGTCTGTCTGTCTGTCTGTCTGTCTATCTATCTATCTATCTATCTATCTATCTATCTATCTATCTATCTATCTGACATCAAATTATACTCTGAATAAGCAAATAAAAACAAAACTTCTGGCTACAAGAAGCGTCTGAGAAACTCAGCAGTAACAAAGTGTTACAGTCTCTGTGAATAGCACAAACGACCAGAAAAGTTTTGAACCAACTTTTTTTTTTTCTGGCCACTGTCTACATCAATGAGAACTGCAGAAGGTCTCGTCACAAGGACCGAAGGTATGGCAAGTAAAGTCTTACCTTTTGCTAATTCTGTAATGTGCAGTCTCCAAGACTCCCGTTATGGGGTTTGAAATGGTGGCTCGCCTCAGCTGTGAAGCGAACCAATCAGAATAGTCGCATTACAATATATATATTGCATCACATTTATCTGACCGTTCAGAATCCAGGGGCAAAACCCCAATTTCAGTAGGGTTCTTGTCCATTAAGGAACAAAAACCACCACCACCAAACAAGAAACATGGAATACAAAACAAGTAAGAATGTCAAAATTAGTAATTTTAAGCAAAATACTGAAATTTTTGCCAAGCCAATGCTACATTTTTGTTGCGTACTAGAAGAAAGCAATTGAGGCTTCTTTAGAAGCAGCAAGTACTACATTATCATTCTGAACTGGGAAAGTGTTAAGAGGGCAAGTGACCATTGTACACATTACTTACCTTCCTGGTGCTCCTAAAATAAAAGTAGGGATTACTGGGAAAAATCATACAGATTAAAGCACTTCGAACCCTCAGAATGGCATTGCCCAAGCCAGCACAGGGACAAAACTGTTTACAGGTAGTCCTCAACTTATGTCCACAATGGAGTCCAAAATTTCTACTGCTAAGCAAGACATTTGTTAAGTGAATTTTGCCCCATTTTTCAACCTTTCTTGCCACAGTTGTTAAGTGAATCACTGCAGTTGTTAAGTGAATCTGGCTTCCCCACTGACTTTGCTTGTCAGGTCACAAAAGGTGATCACATGACCCTGGTACAGTACAACCGTCATAAATATGAATCAGTTGCCAAGCGTTCAAATTTTTATCACATGACCATGGGGATGCTGCAATGGTCCAAAGTGTGACAAACGGTCCTAAGTTACTTTATCAGTACTGTTATAACTTTGAACGGTCACTATACAAACTGTTGTAAGTTGAGGGCTACTTGTAGTGGCATGAACAAAGAAAGAGAAACATCAGAAGCTGATCTCTGAAGAAAGATAATATTTAGATTCAGTTATAAAACAATTCCTATTTTATATAGGTGATAAGAACAAAAAAATTAATTTCAACTTTCCAATTCAGAACCTTAAATTCAAGCTTCCTTAAACTTTTAGTAAACCAGAATCTCTTTTAAAAATTCCTTACTACAGTATGGACCAATTAGATATAACATTCTAGTAACTTGCTGCATGACGATTTAGTCCCACAGAAATAAAACTCTACACTATTATATTGTATAAGAAGAATCAAGGACATAATTATCTGTCATTAGAATTATATCTGAATCTACTATTAGAATTTATCTCGACAAAGAGAAAGTGTAACAAAAATCAAAAATAGTACGAATGGTACTAATTGCCAGTTCACCTGCAGTAAAGAATTCTTATGCTTCTCATTACTGTCTTTCACAACAATCTTCCAAAACAGGGCATGCCTACATTTTATCCAACATAACTGTTGGAGAAGCAACAATGGTTCAAAGAACATTAGGTCAGAACTGTTTGTCAATCTATTCTGCTTAGGCCTAACCAGATAAGCAAAAGCTCCTCTGCTATTTCAGAAATAAAATGAAGATGCCATTAAGATGAAGGACTGCAAGAAGATATTTAGCAAGGCCCAAGCAAGCTGTAATCAAGAAGCAAATGTTGGCTTGAGGAAATTATTCACTGTTACCCTTGTTCAAAGAATGTGGACAATTTAGATTCTTTACCCTTGGTTTTGAAAGCTCTTTGACTTTTTCTATTTCTTCATTAGAGATGATGTCAAGAAAGCGAACAATCCGAGGGCGATCCCATTCATCTTCTTGTCTGACAGGTCCTAGGATGTAATTTGGGTTCCCATTCCCATTGTAATAACGGCAAAGCAGCTTCTTTTCTCTTCTAGGAGTCTAAAAGTTTGAAATAAATCGAGCATTAGTAGTCCAATGCATTATTATTTTTTCATCAACGAGTATTCTGTAATGATGGTATTGCACACAAAGGAGAACCCAAAGGTGCTTTTTCAAAAGGCAACTAGACTTTTTCTTGTTTTTTTCCTTGAAGATATTTTGCTTCTCATCCAAGAAGCTCCTTTAGTTCGGACTGAATAGTGGAGAATGGAAGGCTTTATATTCCTTGCAGTCATCTGGTCCTTAGTACTCTTTCTGAGAGTCGTTGAGACCACTTAGAGGGTCATCTGAATAGTGCAAATGGGTGTAGAACTTTCTTAGAGTTGCTGAAAGGTCCTTTTGAAAAAGCACTTTTGGGATAACCATGACCTGGATTACTGAGAATCTCCATTGACACCCAAGGGAGAACTTACCATTTTCAGACCTTCACCACGGCATAGTTTTTCATACTTCTGTCTCTCGGGCAGATAATCTTTGGGAGACCCTTTTTTCTGAGTCTTCACTTTTTTTCCAGGCTGCTCATCTGTGTCAGTCACAGACTCGTTGGCTTCTTTTTCTTTTTCTTTAACCATGATGTATTCAAAGTATTTCAAATTTCCATTTGCTCTCTGGTGCTCGGGATCTGTTGGAAAACCAGGTAGAGGACTGGTTAACTCCATGGAAGAAAGCTATTTTTAAGGGATTTTGTCCTTTTGTTTGAGCTTAGTGGTCGTTGAGTTAAGATCTAATGAAATCTGTATATGTCAGCATCTAATCCACCTATGTCAGCTGGAATGTATCTCTATTTTCATATATAAATACCCCAGTCACAGAAGCAAATGGCATGTAAAGCAATGGGGGAAAAATTAATGCTTCCTAAACACATTTGTAGTTACAGGGATTCCCAGCAGCATTTTGTCCTTCAGTTCACTGCATTAATTAGCTTGAAAAGCCTGTACATCCAAGTGGAAAATGTCTGGGGGGGACAAAAGTTAAGCAGTGCAAACATGCTGAATACAAAAAAGATTATCCTACCCAATTCAAGTAACCGTTTGGTGAGCATCATTGCTTTGTCCAAATCCCCCTGCTGGTACACAGCATAACTCAAGTAATCTAGAACAGAAACTTTGTTGATCGAAGAAGAAACCTCTCCCTCTTCCAACTGTTTCAGAGCTTGCTCCATCCACAACTCAGTATGGTAGTAGTCTGCTTCAGTATATGCAATCTTTCCCAACACAAAGCAGTCTTCAGCAGTTAGAAATACCTTATCCTTCACTCCTAGTGGGAATAAGAACCAGCAACAGCTGTTACAAAGCTCTTGAAATCATGCGATTTTGCATTTTTGTTTCCTTGTCTGCAGCCATACCGTTTAATTCTTACTTCCTCATTGATAAAAACTAGATAGACTGCTAGAGTTATTTAACCATATTCTCTACTGATTTGTTTTCATTTTGAAATGATTGCAATAAGCTGGATATAATATAGCACAGGTTGTCCACGACTTATGATCACAATTGAGCCCAACGTTTTTGTTGAGAAGTGAAACATTTGTTAAGTGAATTTTGCCCCATTTTGTGACCTTTTGTGCCACAGTCATTAAGTGAATCACTGCAGTTGTGAATCTGGCTTCCCAATTGAATTTGTCAGGTCACAAAAAGTGGTCACATGACCCTGGGACACTGCAATTGTCATAAAAATGAGTCGGTTGTTAAGCATCCGGTTTTTGATCACGTGACTACATGGATACTGCAACGGTCGTAAGTGTGAAAAACAGTTATAAGTCACTTTTTTCACTGTCGTTGTAACTTTGAATGGTCACTAAGTGAACCGGCTCTAAGTCGAGGATGACCTGTATCTTCAGATATTATATTACATACGGTTTTGCATTTATGTTAATAATTGTATTTTTCTAACATGATATTCATAAATATAATTCAGTGGTACATCTATTACTGAATATTTAATTTGTTAAATTTTTAGATTATCAGAAGACTTCTTCACAGTGTTCTATGGCTTTGTTTCTATTTCCTAAGCTGTAGTATTGCCAATAAAATAGTGGCAGAGTCCACCTAATGTTTTGGGGAAAGGGAGGGGGAGACTTCTCACGCTGAATTTTTAATTCACAGGCTAGATTTGCCTTTCATCATACAAGAGCAACTGGCCCCTAAAAAAAAAAAAATCCAGAAGATCAAAGGGAAGCAAATCCTGTCAAAGCAAATATGAAAAAAGTCACTGCAAGTTTCAAATCATAGAGCCATCATTTGCACTTGATCCTGAATGTTATGGATCTAGTGGGGCAATAATCCTGAGACCAACATAACTCAATGTGTGTGCTTTCCTCTGTTAGTTTCAGCCACCTCCCCCCCCCAAAAAAACAATAATCCTAGACCTTTTCCAAAAATGGTATTTCCTTAAGGCAAAAAGTATGCTGAAACATAAGAAATCTTGAAAAAAGCTTTAAGAGATTCAATCTCTTAAAATGACCCATGCATAGAAGTATTGCCTTATACACTGATCTGAAAAAAGAGTAATAATATACAATGCAATTCCCGGCTTTCATTATTGATAGTAACAAGACTAAGGTTAAAAAAAAACACCAAACAAAGATGCACAGAACCTTTTTTTATCACAAGGGACAAAATCAGAAATAATACTAAACACCCCCCAATGATACCTATGATAATAACCCAAATGTATTTTATTTTTTTACACATTAGGACACCCAAAGTTTTACTTAGTTACAGAATAAGTTCACGTGGGAGATCCCTTTGGTCCCAGGCATAAACACTGCCATGTGTTATCTGTAGTTATTGTTTCTAAGTAAAACTGATTTTTTTAATGCAGAAAGCATAATTGTACGTCTTTTAACTTTTTTATTACTTTCTTCCTTTCTTCCTTTTTTACGTTTACTGTACTGAAAAATTTGATACACACGCACACACATACAGAAAAGTGTATTTAAAATCAGAGCATCCTAGAAGAAGAGAGGGAGAATAAACTATAAGACTGTTTTGATCTTCCCTATCGCTAGAAATCACATATAAATGTGCACTGTCCCTCTGAAATAAAACAAAGTTGCTTCCCTAAAATGCTGGCATCTTATATACCTGGAAGATTTCCCCTTGATATTGTGTCAGTATCTAATTTATATGTATCTTGGAGTCTCAAGAGAGCTTTGCCGGCACCAGTCTGATCTTCATCATCAGGGAAAAACAGCCGTTGAACCGTCATGTTGGAAATAAACCCTAAAAATAATAAAGAAAGAGGTTCTTGTAGCACTGTCAATACTACTCTGCAGTGATCACAATTCCACCCAATCTCTCACCCACCTGCCTTCCCCCCCTCTGTCCATAATTTATCCTCCTCTTTCTCCTCTTGGCTGCTTTCAGACTGATGATGGCTCCCGGATGCTTTAGGGATGATTAAACTTGGATCCAATCCCAGATATATATTTTTTTATAAATCGTTCTTTTTGATACTGGAAGCGATACTAGTTTGTACACAAAATGGGGTACGGGTCAAATGTATACTTTACATCAGGGCTTTTCAACCTTTTCACCCATTGTACCACTTTTACGATATGGCAATATCCAAGTACCACCAGTCGCCTAGCAAGGTGTCAAAAACTTGATGACCAAAAAAAAAAGGGAAAAAAGTGATAAAGGAAAGGTAGTCCTCAACTTACAACAGTGAACTGTTTTAAGTTGAGGACTACCTGTCCTTTATCACTTGTGCGTTGCTGCCACCGGTTCAGCTCATTCCCCTCCCCCCCACTACCACTTTTCTAGGATGGTCGTGTACCACCTGCCAGGTGCCAATGTACCACAGATGGTACCCGTACTACTGGTTGAAAAGCCCTGCTTTAAATAGCTGCAATAAGGCTAAAATATTGCTCTAGTTCAGTAACAATTTATTTCACTACTTCTGGAATACAGAGGAATATTATAAATTTATAGGGATGTGCAAAATTGATTCTTTCAGGGACAGAACAGAGCAGAATGACAAAGTTGGAAGGGACATTGGAGGTCTTCTAGTCCAACCCCTATATTATTCTGGAGAAATGGCTGTCCAGTCTTTTCTTGAAAACTTCCAGTGATGGAGAACCCACAACTTTTGGAGGCAAGCTGTTCCACTGATTAACTGTTAATTGTTCTCACTGATTAAGGAAATTTCTCCTTAATTCTAGGTTGGATCTCTCTTTGATAAACTTTCAAAAACAAAAAAAAGCTCCCCCCTCCCATATCAATCTGATCCTTTTGTGGGGGTGGGGATGTTTCAGAAGTTTTAAGAAGCAATTCTGCAAGAATTGGAAGCACTTTTCCATGGTTCCCAGAAAACAGTGTATTTTACATATCCTTGTATATCTTATCTAACCTTACAAACGAGCTTTGCTTTCACCAGAATTTCTGGCTTCTATCTTTAATAAATACACATAAAGAAACATCAAGTTTCATTTATTTGGGAATGAAAACAAACTTTTATAAGTTCTTTTTCCTCCCTGGGGGAGGGGAGGTTTTTAGAACAATTTTGACAAATCTAAAACCATTCTGCTTTTCTTTTCAAGATTATATAAGCTATTGTCTATACTTTGAGTTGTTCGTAAGATTGTGGTTCACATTTGCTGTATTAAATTTAAATATTTCTTTAGTTAGGGACTTTGCCTAAAGTATTAGATTACTAAACATTTAATTATAATCAAGTATATACAAAACATGTGTTCCAAAGCAAACTGGAATACCCCATGTATTTCTCAAAAGGGACCACTGAATCCAAGATAGTTCTTATATTTCCAAAAATGGATTGTTCAGAAATATGTCTTGAGCACCATAAACTACATTTGACTCAAACAAGTCATTTCCAAAAATATATAAAGTGTGTACTGTACATTCAGTACAGTACATCAGTGCTTACATACATAAATCAACTCTATTCCAGGAGAAATAATGGGATAGTTCCAGAACCAGACTGATCAAAAAGAAAAAGAGTTTTATATTTTTCCCACCAACACTGACAGCCACTAGTATAGTGATGGCGAAAATTTTAGACACCGAGTGCCCAAAAACTGCCCCCGCCCCCGTCCTGGCCCCTGCTCTGCCCCCGTCCTGCCCGCTCTGCCCCACCCACCCTGCCCCCACTCCACCCGTGGTCCCGCCCACTCTGCCCTGCCCCCACTCTGCCCCCGCTCGCCAGCAGGGCCACTCACCGCCTCCACGGCCCGCCGCAGATTGCCATGGTGGCCCAACAGCACCATGGTGGCCATGCCCTCTGCCCGCGACCCGCAGCATCAACTGCGTGCAATGGGGCGTGAGGGCGGAGTCTTGTCCCCGCTTCCCGGCTGCCATGCCCTTGGCTGCGCTGCTCCACGCAGGCCATGCCCGGGCGCGACTCTCCTCTGGGGGGGCTGCTGGGGAGGAGGGGGCTGCAGGGGGGAGGCAGGGCTGGGGCGACAGTGCGCATGCCCACAAAGAGGGCTCTGAGTGCCACCTCTGGCACGTGTGCCATAGGTTCACCACCACTGCACTAGTATATAAGATGAGAGCAAACCCCATTCCCTTCTAGCACTGATGATGTTATCTAGTTTGGTAATGAAAGATCTGCAAGAAAACAACCAAGCTCAGAGAGCACCAAAGACCCCACAGTTCAACTCTGAGCTACAAATATTCTTTTCCATCAGTTTTACTTTCTTTACTAGAATTTAATTACTTATAAAAGTATAATTCAATTCTAAAATTACATTCAATGCAGTTAATGCAGAACAATTTTTTGTCAACAAGGAGGCATTTGTTCTTTCCTGGCCAAAAAGGCAAGTTCAGAGGGATGGAAGCAGTCATTCCAACTAGAAGAAAGTTTAGATTTGTAGGCAAGCCCAAAAGCAAAGAAAATATAGGTAGTCTTCAACTTACAACCATTTGTTTAGCGACCATTTAAAGTTACAACAGCACTGAAAAAAGTAACTTAAGCCTGGTTGTCACACTTGTAGCAATCTCAATGGTCAAGTAATAAAAATTCAGGCACTTGGCAACTGGCATGTTTCACTTAACTGGGGCAATTTGCTTAACAACTGCGTCAAAAAAGTTGTAAAATCAGACGTGACTCAGATAAACAACTCCCTTGCTTGGTATGGAAATTCTGGTCCCAATTATGGTTGTAAGTTGAGGACTAGCTGAACTTAGTTGTTCCTTTTATCTTGAACATCTGAATGCTAAGAAGCCAATGCGATTAATTCCAAGGAATAAAATAGATGATTGACGATGGCATTCATCAATAATTTGCAGTATTATTCTTGCTGTAACCCCAATCTCATCACTAAAGAAACCAACCATTGTCATTTGCTTTATTATGAAGAATAAAACTGAACTCAGGAAGAGAGAGGCTTCCATTCAGATCTAATTAGTAAACACTGCCTTGGTGTGTTTTAAATTTATTTATAGTTACCTCCTCTGGTCACTTCCAGCCAGAAGTATCATTTACTCTGGCATTTGGGCAATATACACAACTGTAGATAGTTGCACTGCTTAGTTTGGAGGATATAACACCAAATTCATTTTTATAGTTAAGCATACTTGAGACTCTTCCCAGTGAACTGGCATGAATTGAAATCCAGACTTCCTTGGTTACTCAGTGTATTTTAATGAGTGATTGCTTCAAAGGATTTTGAAAGCCCTACCAGCAGACATGTCCTTCAAGACCAAATTCTCAAGCTCATTCCACTCGGTGTTCAGTCGCTTCATCAATTTGAATGCATTCACCGGGTGTCCCAAAAATCCCTCTGGGTCTTTTGTTGCCGTATCGGTCAACTTATCCAACCTCTCAGCCCACCTAAGTACAGGAAATAAAAGCTTCGTAAATTGCTAAGCCAATGCTACAGATAACGTGAACACTTACACACACACATACATGCATATACATTTTTCAGTTTGCTCTTAATAAAATTAATCTTGTTTATATTTATTTTACATTTTATTACCCAACCTTTAACATTTATACAAATATACAAGGTAGCAAACATATCCAACACAGCTTCCTCCTATTTTTCCCACAACAACACCCCTGTGAAATGAGTTGGGCTGAGTGTGTGTGACTGGCCCAAGGTCATTTAGTTCAGTAGTCCCCAAACTTTCTGGTTCCAGGGACCAGCTTCAGAAGAAAAAATATCTTCTGTGGACCAGCAGCGGGGAATGGTTTTGCACGTGCAACCTAGATTACAGGCATGTACAGATGAAGCTTTGCTCACTCGCCTGCCACTTGTGCGGCCTGGTTCCCAACAGGTTGTGGACTGATACTGATCTGCAGCCTGGGGGTTGGGGACCCCTGATTTAGCTGATTTTCATAGCTAAGCGGAGACTTGAGCTCACGGTCTCCCGTTTTCTAGCATAAAATACCTTTCTAGACCAAACTGGCTCTGAGACATATTCATCTTATACTATATATCCTATCTTTTCTCCATGAGTTCAAGGTGGCTTATAAGAAAATCTCTATTTTATGCACTATGAGGTAGAAAGATTCTCAATCATCCAGGTCATGGTTGTCCTAAAAGTGCTTTTTCCAAAAAGGCAACTGAACTTTCTTTGTTTTTTTTCTTTGAAAACCTTTCACTTCTCATCCAAGAACTGAATCCATGAACCGAAGAAGCTTCTTGGATGAGAAGTGAAACATTTCCAAACAAAAAACCAAGAAAGTCCTGTTGCCTTTTGGAAAAAAACAACTTTTGGGACACTATGATGTAAGTTGAGCTGAGAGAGACTGAACTTACCTAATTGATTTTAATAGTACATTTTTTTGTTTAACAGATAGAAAACAAATGAAGGAATAAACCTCAGGCGGACTTACGGAAATGCCATTATTCACTATAGATGAAGATTTTCAATAAGAATCTTACCCTCAAATAATGGTAGATATAGTTTTTCTCTCAAAAAAGCCATGAATTAATTAACATAAGATGGGTTTTTTTTCATTTTGTATGGTAGAACAGTGCTAAATATTGGCAATAAAAGAATTACATACTGCCTTAATTGGTCCAACTTGCTTTCTTCTGCCTTGATATAGTCTTTCAGTGATATCACCAGATCCTTTTCTGTATGAATCAAATCTGTCATATGACCTAAAAGATAGATCAATACAACCAGTACGTTCATGAAATTTGTATGAAATTCTAACAGTTTTAGAACAAAAATTACAAAACCTTTACAGTTTTAAAAGCCAACAAACCCAAATACGTAAATTTGCAGTTACTTTCTCACAGTTTTTTGGGGGGAAAATTATCACGAGCATTTTTCTCTTCACTAAGGAAGCATTAATCTTTCCCAATTTGTTAGGTAGGAAGACTACCAGAATAAATTACAGCTAAATGCAAGGCGCAAGGCAGCAATCTATTTTACCACCCATGTCTGGCAAATACTGCAAAAATAATTTCATACTGATCTGCTGAAATTAAATTACCCCAGTATACTGTCCCAGATTTTGAATGCACAAACCAGTTTCTCAGTGGCAGTTTTATAGTAGGATTAACCTTCACTCATAGTTTTGCAGCTCTTATTATGTTTGTTTTTTGTAGTTCAAATTGTCATTTCATGGACATGTCAATGAAACATGGTTTTAGATTAGAATTTCATACAGATTAGTAAGCACATAGCTAGAAACTTACTTTTTACTCTTTACCCCCTTGCATCATTCAAGTTAAGATATTAAGTCTGCAAAGCCAGCAGGCAGACCAAGAAAGCACAAATCTACTCTACATAAAGCCACCAGCCACACATCTAATTTAACATTTGTTATCAAAATTGAAGATAGATGAATTATGTTGATTGTTTTTATAAGTTCAAATGACAAGGCAACTGACATGTATATTTATTGAACTGTGATAAAGTATACTCACTTTAACTCAGTGGTTCTCAACCTGTGGGTCGGGACCCCATTTGGGGTCGATCGACCATTTCACGGGGGTCGCCAAGCAAGGCTGTCCACCATTTTTTTGGTCCACCATTTTTTCCCCTTTTCCGGCGGGTGCCTTACCTCCCTTGGGCTGGGCCAGCTGGTGGTCGGCCTGCTCCGTCTCTGCCGCTTGCCAGCTACGCCACAGCCGGCGCAGGGGGCGGAACCACGCATGCGTGGCGCTCCCGGGCAGGGAAAGTCCTCGACTTACGACCGGTTGGGTAGTCCTCGACTTACGACCAGTTTAGTCCTCGACTTACGACCGGTTTAGTCCTCGACTTACGACCAGTTGGGGTCGTGGCATTAAAAAGGTTGAGAACCACTGCTTTAACTGTTCTAATGTAAATAATATATCTAAAGTAAATGTTGACATAATATTAATTCTTTTTTTTCTATAAGCAGAGTGGATGGCAGAAGTGCCATGGAAGCAGAATTGTGACATGTACAAACAGGAAGAAAAAAATTAAGATTATTTTTATAATTTACTGATAGCAGATTGAAATAAAATTAGTTATAAACAAAATGCTTCCTGCATATATTTATAACAGTCAGATTATATGCCCAAATCATTTTGCTGGATACTGCAAAGACACCACCATATATTTAACCAATTCAGAAATGTCACCAACTGATCTTAACACATAGGTGTTATGTCTATGGAGATTCTCAGTCATCCAGGTCATAGTTATCCCAAAGGTGCTTTTTCACAAGGCAATAGGACTTTGTTTTTCTTTGAAGATGTTTTGCTTCTCATCCAAGAAGCTTTTTCATCTCTGAAGAAGCTTCTTGAATGAGAAGCATCTTAAAAAAAAACAAAAAACCAAGGAAGTCCAGTTGCCTTGTGAGAAAGCATCTTTGGGACATAATTCTTAGGTAGTTCTCCCTTTACCAAGAAAAAGCAATACTAAAATATAACCAACATAATTCATGTAAACTGGTAATAGTATTTCCAAATGTATTTTGACTGCTTCTTAAGAGCTTAAACCTATGGCATTTTATTATTTGCTGGTATTTTTCTATAACACTTAAATTTTGTGACTGATCATGTTCTAGCTTCAGCAGATAGTGGATGGATAACTAATAATCCAAGCAATTAATTTACTACACTTTTGGTGCTGTTATTCCTGAATCAATCAGAAGTGCTTAAAAGCATCACTTACCAATTGAAGTGAAGAAATCTGTATGAGCATGAGAAGAAGGCAGTAGAATCCAGAGGACGAGAAGACACCACTCTCTTGAGACCACCATCATTTTCACTACTGGTTTGCCTTGACACACCTACAAATATAATTTTTAATGATATTATGAAGAAAGGTTCATTTCTCAATTATCCAAACTATTTTCCCTGTAGATTTTCATTCTGCAAAATGCATATATCATAATATTTGTCCTGAGCAATATTTCAATATTTGTACTGGCACAGCTTCTAGTTCCTCCTTCAATTAAAGAGGAGAATATAAAGGCTCTTTTCAGAATACTTTGGTGTTTAAGATTAGTACAGAAGTTCTCAACTTACGACCATCAAGCTCTAAATTATTGTTGCTAAGCAAGAGAGTTAAGTGAATTTTGCCCCAGTTGTTAAGTGAATCACAGCAGTTGTTAAATTGATTGTTAAGTGAATCTGGCCTTAGCAACCATTAGCAACCATGGCTGTTAGATGAATCCCCATTGACTTTGTATGTCAGAAGGTCACAAAAGGTGATCACATGACCCCGTGACACTGCAACCATCATAAATACATGCCAGTTGCCAAGCGGCCAAATTTTGATCACGTGACCATGGAGATGCTGCAATGATCGTAAGTGTGAAAAATGGTTATAAGTCACTTTTTTTCAGTGCTGTTTTAACTTTAAATGGTCGCTAAGCGAACAGTTGTAAGTCAAGCACTACCTATAAATCACATGGGTGAAAGTAAGTATTTTGAAATCCAAATTCAAGCTGTATTTCTGTAATCCAGAGTACAGTCGAAGATAAAAATCAATTCCTAAATATGCCATCCTATTACCTCTGCGTAACACTGCGTAACACTGTAATTTACCTGGTCCAGAATTATGCAGTAAATAAGTTACCAGATGAATCTATGAAAGCTACAGCTAAACATTTCTGGAGATACATGTTAGCAACTCAATTTATTTCGTTATTCCTCTGTAATAAAACTGATATAATGCTATTAAAATTTATCAACCTTGTAATCAGCTATCTATCAAATACTGTAGACTTGATTTAGAAGTCAGGGTAAGGACTTGCTTATTTTCTCACATTGTGTACTTTCTATAAAAGCCATTTTTCTACTAATGGTTATTCCAGCTGCAGTCCTATCAAATCATACCATGGTCATTACACAAGAATAATGTTTTATCTCCAGAGACATTTAAGCCTTATTTAATATATATTGCTCCCTCTCTTTCTCTAATAAGCCCATTATTTCAGACATTTTTCATTCTTTCAACAAAGCTCTTACACAAAAGCATTTCTGACTTTTGTCCTTCTACTCTGGAATTTAGAAATGATGCAGCTATTAACTGTGCAAAGTCTGGGAAAATTGTCCTTTTAAAAAAGAGGTTTTCCTTCTGGAATACCTATATTCATGAAATAGAAGTATAATATCCATGATTCCGTTTACTGAGGTTTAGGTGAGACAAACTGTGTGAAAGCATTAGGGATCAATCAGAAAAACAATGTACAGCCGTTTAAACATATAACTCGTAAATTTGCATTAACTGAATGTTGACATTTGAAAAAAAAATAAGAATTTTAATACATCATGAAAATATAATAGGATGCTGAAAACAGTGCAAATCAAAAAAATTAGTTCTCAGCTTGGGATTATTTTTACGGAATGGACTGGAGGCTACAATAGCAAAATAATATGCCACAACAGGAATTATACCTCAACTCATTTTATTTACTGTAGCAATAGCACTTGGATTTATATACCATTACTAACCATCTTAACGGTATTAATAGTATTTTCTATGTAGAACAAAACCCTGAAGCATTTGGAAGTTGGTGATTTTAACAAACCATGCTCAGGGATAAATAACTTCAAGGAGTAATTGAAGGGGCAGGATACTTTAATGGAATAGAAAATACTCATCCACTTATCTATGGCTCCAACCCATCAACCTCAAACTTTGTTATATTGTAAACAGAATCCATCTGTGCATATCATATAATAATAACAACAACAACAAAGTTGGAAGGGACCTTGGAGGTCATCAAGTCCAACCCCCTGCTCAGGTATGAAACCCTATACCATTTCGGACAAATGGCTGTCCAGTCTCTTCTTAAAAACTTCCAGTGTTGGAGCATTCACCACTTCTGGAGGCAGGTTGTTCCACTGGTTAACTGTTCTAATTGTCAGGAAGTTTNATAATAATAACAACAACAACAAAGTTGGAAGGGACCTTGGAGGTCATCAAGTCCAACCCCCTGCTCAGGTATGAAACCCTATACCATTTCGGACAAATGGCTGTCCAGTCTCTTCTTAAAAACTTCCAGTGTTGGAGCATTCACCACTTCTGGAGGCAGGTTGTTCCACTGGTTAACTGTTCTAATTGTCAGGAAGTTTCTCCTTAGTTCTAGGTTGCTTCTCTCCTTGATTAGTTTCCATCCATTGCTTCTTGTCCTGCCTTCAGGCGCTTTGGAAAATAGCTTGACTCCCTCTTCTTTGTAGCAGCCCCTGAGATATTGGAACACTGCTATCATGTCACCCCTCGTCCTTCTCTTCATTAAACTAGACATACCCAATTCCAGCAACCGTTCCTTATATGTTTTAGCCTCCAGTCCCCTAATCATCTTTGTTGCTCTTTTTTGTACTCTTTCTAAAGTCTCAACATCTTTTTTACATCGTGGTGACCAAAATTGGATGCAGTATTCCAAGTGTGGCCTTACCAAGGCATTGTAAAGTGGTATTAATACTTCACTTGACCTTGATTCTATCCCTCTGTTAATGCAGCCTAGCACTGTGTTGGCCTTTTTGGCAGCTGCAGCACACTGCTGGCTCATATTTAAATGATTGTCCATACTCCGAGATCCCTATATATTCAAAGAAAGTACAGTATGTATTTGCAATACAGGATAGTCCTCGACTTACAATCACAATTGAGCCCAAATTTTTTGTGGCTAGGTGAGAAAATTGTTAAGTGGGTTTTGCCCCATTTTGCCTTTTTTGTTAAGTGAATCACTGCAGTTGTTAAGTGATTCTGGCTTCCCCATTGGCTTTGCTGATCAGAAGGTCGCAAAAGGTGATCGCATCACTCCGCGACTCTGCAATCGTCATAAATACATGCCAGTTGCCAAGCGTCTGAATTTTGATCACATGACCATGGGGTATTGCAACAGTCATGTGAAAAACAGTCATAAGTCACTTTTTTCAGTGCTGTTGTAACTTTGGCCACTAAACAAACAGTTGTAAGCCGATAACTAGCTGTAGCACTACTTATTTATTTTAATAGATCTTAAATCAATGTTTCTCAACTTTGGTGACTTTCAGATATGTGGACCAAGTCTGGGAAGTTGAAAAACATCCTGGAAAAATTGGCAAACAATATCTGGATTACCCCAACAAAATAACGTGGATATTAGCTATGAAATTGCCAGGAACCCATTTAGAGTCAGAGGAGGTTTTACCTTTTCAAAATAACTTTGCAATCATGCATTAAGCCTTTCTAGATGGAGCAAATGCTATTTGTAATATGGCATTTGGGTTGGCTCTTTATTTCTGCCTCCATCTTCCAGCTAAATCAAACCAGTTGATAAATAAAAATCCTGATTCTTTATTACATCGAATAAACATCCTGGCTGTGTGGATTTGAATTCATTAGAAAACATGAAAAAAGGACAAAATTAATGAAGGCAAAATGAAACCACATCAAAAGACGGCTGACCATCAAGGCGTTCCAACAAGGTCCCCAAGACATTTGAAAGGGCTGAGAAGCAGTCTAGCTGGAAAAGACATTGGTGTCTTCTCCACTTGCCTGTTTTTATTTCTTCCAGTAGAACAGTGTGTGAATGGACAGTAAGTATCTAACTAGAGCAGGGGTTCCCAACCAGGGGTGCTCACACCCCCTGGGGGTGTGAGACGATATTCCAGGGGGTGCAAAAACTTGGGTTTTCAAAATTGTAGTGTATATGCATAATTTGTTGCTGGTATTTCAAACTTTTGTAAGGGGTGTGAGAATATATCAGAAGTGTTCTAGGGGTGCGGGTATAAAAAAGGTTGGGAGCCACTGAACTAGAGTATTGTAATGCAGCGGTCCCCAACCTTTCTGGACTGATAGCAGCAGAGCGAGGAAGAGGGGATGGTTCCGTGTAAGCAGTGGGTGTGCACAAGTGCCTGATGCTCATTGCACGCTCGCCCATGGCTTGCACTGCCCAGTTCCAAACAGGCCACGGCCTGGTACTGGGCCACGGCCCAGGAATTAGAGACCCCTGTTCTAATGTATTTATTGCTCTTCTTCTGTAGTCCGAAATGGTTTCTATAGTCTCAACATTTTCTTACATAGAACACAAAGTGGTTTAGAATGCAATCCAGTACATATATATGCTTATATGAAGTGCCTAAATAATTGTGAATTGTAGCATTCTCAATATTGTTGCCTTTTAGATGTATTAAGGCTCCCCCCCCTTTCCATTCAATCATGTGTAATTCTTGGACACCGCCTAGACAAGTCCCTGTAGTTTTCTTGGCAAGGTTTTTCAGAAGTGGTTCACTATTGTCTCCTTCCAGTGGGTCTTGTGCCCAAAGCGGTACTAGAACTCACATTCTCCAGGTTTCTAGCTTTATGCCTTAACCACTACACCAAACTATCTCTCTTGCTTTAAGCCTACAGTTCTCAAAATTGCCACCAAACATGACCAATCCATATGGCAATGAAGTTTGGGAGTTGAAAGTCCCAACATATGGGAAAGCCACCTTTTGACCAAATCCTATGGACACTCTGGATAATATGATCATCAGGATGATAAAGAACACTAATATTACATTGAGTCCTGCATGACTTAGTTACATAGCATCTTCAGATACTTTTATGCAAGAAAAAAAATCTGTTATGTGCCCATTTCAGGTTCAAATCAATCTGAGAGTTAATGGAATTTGTGAAAAAATCAACCAATGTTAATATGTCCGTACAAATTTTTATGGGACAAAAGCTCTATCATTTTTCTATCCTCTTGAAAAAAGCAGGCAGAACTTAGTAACTCAAAAATATTACTTAGTAATCTAGTTTGGTATCATTCAAGTATGAGGCAATACAACTTCCTCAGAAAATTATTGTGAAACATTTGGAGGAAAATCAAATTCTACAAAGAATTTTAAAAAACGATTTTATCAAATTTTTAAATGGATTTATCTAAATTTACCCAAAGGGACTTGATTTAAGAAAACAAATGCTACATAATTACGCATTTTTGAAAGCGTAGATTTTTCACTGATCTGAAAGCGCATATTATTCATATTTAGTAAGCAAATAGTAACAAGGCCAGAAGTTTTTAATGTGAGCAAAAGGTTGATGAAAAAATGCTACTGCCACGTCTTCCAAGTCATGTCCTGTAATGGACACTTGGCTTCAAAATTCTTTCTTAGCCAAGTCTAAAAGAGTACATGAAAAGGTTAAATTACTATATAAACTATTCTTTTTTATTAGCTCTTCTACCCACCTATTCCACCCTTCGTTCTCATTAGCAAGAAAATTTATTTTCAGTACTCTGCAGGGAAAAGATTTCAACATAGGAACTAAGAATTTCTGCAAATACCAGTCCAATGCCTTTTGTAGAAGGTGCATTTAAACTTTTTTTTTTTTTAAAGGAATCAAATTACTACACTGGCTAACCTCAAAAGCAAAGCCTTGAGATCTAGTTAAGCTAGAGGATTTTTTTCAAAGTGTTTTTTTTTTCTTCCCCCCAGCCTTGCATCCTTTCTGAAATGAGGGCAATGCCAATAATCTAAAATACGGGATAATCCACCTCTCTTCCCCAGTGAATTTTTAGGAGATTTGAAGAGTCTACGACTCTAGGAAGAATCAGATTTCTTCCCGCGGGGCACTTAATCGTTAAATTTTTCGGAACAGCGAAGAGCTCTCTAAACTGCCGCCTTCGAAGGAAGGCTGAACCACAGCTGGAATCTAGAAAGGGTCCGCGTCCACGTCAGCCACAGATGTCTTCGCCCTTCGGAGCATAAAGGGAGAAAAGAAATCTCTGCTTGCTCTTGACAAGAGTGGACACGTCGGGGAGTTATTCCCAGGCAATGATCGCTCGAGGGCTCGCACGCTCCTCGGCTGCAGCCTTGGCTCAACCATGGGTTCATGGAGCAAAACCTATCTAGCAAATCTAGCAAAATCTGTGGGGGTCTGGAGGATACGATGGCCTTCCAATCAATCCACCAATCAACTCCGGGTGCTCCAGATCCCCGGCTCCAGATTCCCATTAAGGGAGCTCAGCGCGCCTTTTGCAAAGAACAGAGAAGCGAAAGCGCCCGAGCAAAGGAGGGCTAAGCAACCAGGGGGGACCTTCCGTGACGAGGCTCCAGAAAAAAAGATAGGGAGGCTTAGCGCTCGAGTCAGCGTCCCCGAGGGAAGTTCCTCGCGGAGGCAGCATTCAGACGTGCGCTTGTCCCGCATCTAACTTGGCTCCCTCCCCGCCCCAAGCAGGGGAAGCAAAAGGGAACAGACGAGGAGCTTTCGCCCTATTGGGAAGAAGCGAACGAAAGACGGAGCCTGCCGCTTTGATCCAGCGGGGATAAAAGCGGAGTCGGGGGAAGAAAGAGCCCGCCAGCGCGGCTACCTACCTGGGAGAAGAGCCGCTTGCTCGGTCGGTCGCCGATCGCTCCCAAGCAGGCCCCTTTCGGAATGCTTCTCTCGATTGGCCCCGCCCAGCCAGCCTCCGGGGACGTTCCTCGGAACGCGGCGGCGAGCGGAGCGGCGGGAGCGCTACGTGAGGTTGGTCACACACAGCTCTGCGAGCGGCTCTGCAACTGCGCAAGCGCGAGCGACGCCTCTCTGGTCTTGAAGAAACGTGCGAGGCGAGTAGCGGGAGAAGGGGGATGTTAAAAGGAGGTTAGGCTGGGATGGGGTTCTCAGTAGATGTGTCTTATAGTTGGGAAGTTACTAGTGAGAAGGGACCCCAGCATCATCTAGTGGTCCAAATGATTCTCAAACTTGGCAACTTTGAAACGGGTGGACTTCAACTCCCAGAATTTCTCAGCCAGAGAATACATGTCTGGGGAATTCTGGGAGTTGAAGTCCAACGGTCTCAAAGTTGTCAAGTTTGGGAAACACTGATCAGGTCCGGCCGTCTGCAATGTGTTTGAAAAACCCATTAAAATTAAACCGTTCATGAGAACAATACTTTTTTAAAATGTTTACATTAAAGTTTAAAAATACAAAGATTAAAAGAACTAATACTGCACAAACTAAGAAAAAGATAACAGTTAAAAAATTAAAAAAAGTGTCAAGGAAAAAAGGGGAAGAAAGAGAAAAATGTTTTTTTTAAAGTAAAAATATATAAAGAAATGACCTGCTTGTATTAAGACAAGTACAAACAATTCTTTAACATTTTAATTAAAGATCTTTTTTTCCTATATCTCATCTGTTATGCATAAACCAATTAGAAAGCCGCTGCATTCAATCTTAATCAACAAAAGTTTGGATGCTACTTATTTTCATATTTGGTGGACTTGTAGAAATATAAAAGCTTTTTGGATTAAGATTTGATGGAACATTCAAAAGATTTTTAAGAGAAAGATAAAGTTTACTCCACAATTATTTTTATTGGGTGTTATTACAGATTGTGATACTAAAGAAACTAATTTGATGTTGAATTTGATAACAGCTGCAAGGTTATTGGTAGGGCAATATTGGAAGAAGGATTGCTTGCCTACTATAGAAGAATGG